>NC_086124.1:3887500-4165000 GCF_963921235.1 Mobula hypostoma
AGTACGAACGGACGCTCCCCAAGCTCTCTCATCGCATTCATCACACAGAGCTATTTATAAACTCGCTTACCAAACTCAAACGTGGAACCTGTTCCCTGAACCAGATCCTTGTGTCAGCAGGAATCGTATAACAACAGAAAGGAAGGGAGCAGCGGTGTGCACGCTGTTCCCTCAGGGGACAGTAAACAACCCTAGAACTGTACCGCGCCTTTTCTGCTGAGATTTCTCTATTTTTGTCTAATGCAAAGTTCAAAGTAAATTTATTATCAAAGTACGTACAGCACTTTTTAAAAGTCTTAGGCACATACATATAGCTTGGGTGCACAGTACTGTAACAATGTTACGTACAATATTACGTTATACTGCTCCTGCAAAAAAAAATCATGACCTATGTGAGTGATGATAAACCTGATTCTGATATGGGTCTGTGTTGTGGACTGAGAGTGGGAAGGGGGCAGGGAGAGGGGAATCATGGTTGGGAAAAGGGGAAGGGAGAGGGGACAGAGCCGGAAGCACCAGAGAGACATTCTGTAATGATTAATAAACCAATTGTGTGGAATCAAATTACCTTGCCTGGTGTCACAGGGCTGGGTGTGTCCACACCCATGCCAATCCACCCCCCTCCAATCCCTGGCACTCCTGCCCTGCCACCTGCCCCCACACCTCTCCCACAATGTTCCACCCTCGCCATTCGCAACATCCTTTGCTCTCACCAGATTTACAAACCCACGCTCCGCTGCACGTCGACAAATGGTTTTATATATATGTGTGTGTGTGTGTGTGTGTGTGTGTGTGTGTGTGTGTGTGTGTGTGTGTGTGTGTGGTGTGTGTGTGTGTGGGGTGTGTGTGTGGTGTGTGTGTGTGGGGTGTGTGTGTGTGTGGTGTGTGTGTGTGTGTGTGTGTGTGTGGGGCTGTGTGTGTGTGTGTATGTGTGTGTGTGTGTGTGTGTGGTGTGTGTGTGTGGGGTGTGTGTGTGGGGTGTGTGTGTGTGTGTGTGGGGTGTGTGTGTGTGTGGTGTGTGTGGGGGTGTGTGTGTGTGTGTGTATGTGTGTGTGTGTGGTGTGTGTGTGTGTGTGTGTGTGTGTGTGTGGTGTGTGTGTGTGTGTGTGTGTGTGGTGTGTGTGTGTGTGTGTGTGTGTGTGTGTGTGTGGTGTGTGTGTGTGTCTAAGACTTTTGCACAGTACGGTAGATCTATGCAGGGGTGTGGCCGAGAAAGATGTGGGTCAAGCACAGAAATAGGATGGGCATTGTGGCCGGCATAGGTTGGACGGGCCAAAGGGCCTGTAACCATGCTGCAATGCTCAATAGCTCTACGAGCTTCTCAGCAGGCATTTGTAGCAAGTGAATTATTCACCAGCCCCGAGTTGATAACACCCTGCCATTCTCCAGAAAAATAATTTTATTATAAATTATAAAATCAATTGGGTAACATCTTTACACAGGGAAATCTCTGACGTGCCATGCTCTGCCTGTACCATCCGACAAGTCACCACTGGTGGCATGGCATCGAGGGGAGACTGATACTCAAAGAGTGATGGGCGTCACTGAACCCCGTTTATCTGTTTTACATATTGATTTAGAGATACGGCACAACAACTGGATCTTTGGGCCGAAGGAGCTCACACCATGCCACCCACTAACCCACACGCTTTTGGAAAAGTGCAGCATCCGGGGGAAACCCACACAGTCACGGGGAGAACATACCAACTCCTTACAGACAATGGTGAGAAGTTACGCAAATAAAAATAAATAAAATGATACAGAAGAACATGAGGTGTAGAGTCCTTGAAAACGGGTCTGTAGGCTGTGGAATCCATTCGGAGTCGAGGTGAGTGAGGTTGTCCAAGCTGAGTGAAAATGGTAAAATGAATCTGACTCTAGCTGGCAGTTCTGTTGCGCCACCCGCTGATAAACTTGATAAACCTTGTAAACTAAAGACAGAAAATGTAGAAGGCCAAATAAATATCACTTGGATGGGGACCAAGCATAAGAACAATTTATGTTTAATTTATTTGCCTTAGAGGGTTTGCTTTGAATTTTATTGTCATCTGCCTGTACCTAGTAGGCAACCGTTGATCCCAGGGGATCGTGGGTTTGCGCCTCTGGTGGACTGTGTCCTCTCGGGGGTGCAAGCCTGGGTAGGAAGGTTTGAAGAACCGGCTGTTGCCCATGCAGCGGGCTCCCCCTCGCCACGTCACTGGTGTAGTCCAAGGGAAGGGCAAGCGCCGATACAGCTTGGCACCAGTGTCGTCGCAGAGGTTGCCAAAGTGAAGCTGTAAACAACATCAAGCTGCCTTTGGGACCCCGGCTCCAGATTTCTTCCTCAGGGTTTACTCCCGAAGCCTTTCCCATAGGTGAGTGTGGCTGCAAGGCAGTGGAGGTTTAAAGTCAGAGTTTTCCTTCCCCTAGGTGGGCTGCCGTCCAGGGCTGACCAGCCCCACCCGCCCAAAGCAACTGGTTTTGAGGCAGCAGTTGTCCACCTTTGCCCCTTCTCTTGTCAGTAGAAACCATTCCACCGGGCCTAGTAGCTAAACCACACGTGAAGGCCAAGAGTTGGACTTGGTTGTCAGAGACTGTTAGGGTTGCACGCCATTTGGAGCACTTTATAGGTAGTGGGAGCTTATCCCAGCTATGATAACCTTAGGAATCTGCCTGTACATATATACAAGCAAGTGAAATGATGTTCCTCCAGACCACGGTGCACCCACAAAATGTATGTCACACACAACACAAACCAGGATATTACCACAGATAAGTTAATAAAATATAATTGAACATGCATGTAGCACACAGCACAAGTAAACAGTAAACAGTAAACAACTCACCGTCCTAGTGATGAGACCTCGGAGGTGGCAGGGTGTTCATCAGTCTCACAGTCTGAGGGAAGAAGATGCTGCTCAGTGTGACACTCCTGTACCTCCTTCCTGATGGTAGAGGGTCTAAGAGATTGTGGGATCCTCGACAATGGTTCAGGCCCTTTGCCCACAGTGATCCCGGTGAACGTCACAAGTAACGGGGAGGGAGACCCTGGTGATCCTCTTGGTAATTTTTACTGTCCTCTGTATTGTCTTCCGGCCCGAGACCTTTCAGCTTCTGTATTACACAACGATGCTGCCAGGCAGAACGGTCCTGATGGTGCTCCTGTAGGAAGTTATCAGAGTGGCGATGGGGAGCCTCGCGCGCCTCAACCTCCTCGGAAAGTTTAGACGCACGCATCTGTTGGTGCCTTGGAGTGCTCGGAGGTCAGAACCAGAATAAAAATCACGTTTATTATCACTGATAGACGTCATGAAATTTGTTGTTTTGCGGCAGCAGTACAGTGCCATAAACACAATATACTATCTATTACAATAAATAAATATGAACGTTGTCTTAAGTGGTGCAAAAAGGGAGCAAAAATACTGAGGGTTCATGGTCCATTCAGAAATCTGATGGTAGAGGGGAAAAAGCTGTTTCTGAAGCGTTGAGTGTGTGCCTTCAACGTTCAAAGTACATTCATCATCAAAGTGCTGTATGTAAGATTCTTCTTCCCACAGACAGTCACAAAACAAAGAAATTCCATGTAATCCGTTCAAAGAAAACATCAAACACCCAATGCACTAAAAAAGCAAGAACAATTCGTGCAAACGGCAAAAAAACGCACAGAATATCAAGCATCAAAACCAGAGTCCTTGAGCAGTCTAGGAAAGTTCATTTCAGTTCGCTTTAGCACTGTGTCATTGTTGACTGCAGGTCGCAGAACCAGTTCGTCCCGATCAAAGTCGATTAAAATAGCAATGAGAAAAGGAGTGACCAGAAACCAGAAACGTATCATAACATGAACCAGAGTGTCCAGTCCACAAACAACATCAATTAAACCGTGCCCAAGACCCAAGACCCTGGCACCTTCCTCTGGCAACAGCGAGCGAGAGGGAGAGAGAGAGACCGGTTAGATACAGGCACCTTCTCCCGAGAGCAGCAAGTGAGCATGAGGAAAGACCGGTCAAACGCAGGCGCCTTCCTCTGGCAACACCGAGCGAGAGGGAGGAGAGAGAGAGACCTTTCTGCGGCATCGTCTCAATAGTGTGACTGAATGGAAATAAAAATCAGGAGAGATTGCCCTAAGTCAAGGTGACCCCCATCATTCTTCCTGTTGTAAACAGCGCAAATTGGTTTATGTTACATTGCAACAGCTGTACCATTCTCAATGTACTTTGGGATGTTGTGTATGCATTATGTGACACGTGACAACATCTGAACCTATGTCAAGTCAACTCAAGTTTATTGTCATTTAACTATATGCATGTATACCATCAACATTTCTCCGGACCAGGATGTAACGCACAGTAGTACATATAACACACAATAACTTATGAAAGTAAGGATGAAATCTACAGATGGATTACACATAAATAAACAAACTAAAGTGCATGAATTAAATATTGTAAAGTACAGAACAGATTGACCAGTGACACCTTGAATGCGATGTGGCAGGGAGTTCAGAAGCCTAATGGCCTGAGGGTAGAAACTGTTTCCCATCCTGATTGTTCTTGTCTTTATGCATCGGAGTTTTCTGCCTGATGGTAGAAAGTCAGAGGATGCTGGATGGATGGGTGGGATCCTTGACAATACTAGGAGCCCTGCATATGCAGCGCTCCTGATAAATGTCCCTGATGGATGATTGGGAGACCTCTATGATCCTCTGGGCCGTTCTCACAGTCCTTTGTAGGGACTTCCGGTCCGATGCCCGGCTGCTCCCACGCCAGCTGGAGATGCAACTTGTCAGAGTGCTCTCAAAGGCGCTCCTGTAAAATTCGGCTAAAATGGGGGTGAGGTGGGGGAATTCCTCGCTTTCCTCAATCTCCTTGGGAAGTGGAGGCTGCTGTGCCTTCTGATTCGGGGAGGTGATATTGAGGGATCAGGTGAAGTTCGCTGTGATGTGAACTCCCACTTAATTCTCTCTGTGGAGGCACCATTTACGGCAGCAATAAAGTTTTTACCATTTTGCAGAGCTGGAGATGTAATTGAATTGGTTATTAGGAGGCATTGTAGGGTCTCAGTCCGAAACATCAATTGCTTATCATTTCCATAGATGCTGCCTGGCCTGCTAAACTCCTTCAGCATCCCCTGATCAATCAAAAATCTATCAATCTCTGCCTTAAATATATGTAAAGACTTAGCCCCCACAGCCACCTGTGTCAACGAATTCCACAGGTTCCCCACTCTCTGGCTAAAGAAATTCCTCCTCATTTAGAAGGAGAAATTCTTCCTAAAGTTGCAATGTAACTTCCTGTCTTTTGAACTCAATGCCTCAACTAACAAAGGCAAGTAGAACTTACGTCTTGTTACCCACCTTATCAACCTGTGCATCCACTTTCAAGGAGCTATGAACTTGGACTCCAAGATCCTTCTGCTCAACAACACTGTTCAGGACCTTGCTCTTTAACAGTGCACTGTCTCTCTACAGTACGCTGAAGTTTTATCAGGAACTGGTCACATCTTAGTTGGAGTATTGTGAGCTGTTTTGGGCCCCCTATCATTTGACCTGACAAGGTACAACACTTCGCAGTTGGATTGAGATCATGTTGTACTTTTGGACAAACTTCTTCATTGTCCATCCATACAGTTTTTATGAAGTCATCCACAAACTTACTGAACATGTACATTCCTTTCTCGCTACTACTGTCAGGGAGATACAGGAGCCTTAGGTCCCACACCACCAGGTGTGGTGGTTGTCTGCCGTGTCCGACGATGACAGGAAACCTGTGTGGAAGAGTTTTTAAAGTGGAAAAGACGTTGCACTGGAGCAGTTCCTCCCTCTCGATCTCAGGAGTCCGGGTCCAGTGGTACGAGCAAATATCACAAACTGGGGTCTTCCTTGGTTGCAGTGGATGACTGTGATGTATCCTGTGTCTTGTCACTCCCTTCGCTCTCCACGGACCTTCCTGGCCGTTGGATCTCACTGTTGTTCTCGTCTGACCACTCCACCGGAGCTGACTTCACGTGCTAGGAGAGGCATGTCCCTATCTCACCGGGGTACGAGGCCCACCGGCTACCCTCACCTGGCTTAGTCAACCTGTCGCAGCGGTGTACCGGGGTGTGGCTGCTGCCGCATGCAAACAGCTACCTGGAGCCACAGGTGAGAGCTGAGTGTCTGGTGGGGACCAAAGGTGAGTGATGGATCATACATGACAAGCCCCTTCAGCAGGGGTGCTACCCCTCCCTGGACACCCCATACAGCCCCGCACAGGTAGTGTTCGACATAGAAACAGGCCCTTCAGCCCACCATATGCTTGCCAGTCATAATACTTTCCCTACTAATCCCACTTGCCAATTGATAATCCAATCAGGAACAGTTATTACCCTTCCATCACCAATGTAGATAACTTCACTCACCTCAACACTGACCTGATTCTACAAGCTATGGGCTCATTTTTAATGACTCTACAACCATGCTGTCAATATCGCTTATTCATTTATTTTTGAATTTGCACAGTTTGTCTTTTGCAAATTGGTGGTTTGCCAGTCGTTGTATGTATTTTATTATTGAACCTCTTCTGTTCCAGTCTTTTCCTGTGAATGCCTGCAAGAAATTGAATCTCAGGGTAGTATATGGTGACATACACAGTCCGTACTTTGATCATAAATTTTACTTTGAATTCTGATTTGAAATTTAAAATCATTGGTCTATATGACAACCGAGGGAGCCAACCCTGATCCTTATGACAGACCACTGTCATAGACCTCGCACTGCATTGCCGCTGCACAAAAAATTCATGACTTATGTGAGAGATGGTAAACCTGATTCTGATATGGGTCTCATTTTTGGACTGAGTGTGGGAAGAGTTGAATCAGGGTTGGGAAAAGAGGAAGAGAGGCGAAATCATGGTTGGTAAAAGGGGAAGGGAGAGGGGAGGGAGCAGGAAGCACCAGAGAGACATTCTGTAATGATCAATAAACCAATTATTTGGAATCCAATGACCTTGCCTGGCGTATCAGGGCTGGGGGTATCCGCACCCACCCCCCCACCCCTGTCACTCCTACCCTGCCGCCTGTCTCACACCCCTCCCACAGCGTTCCACCCTCGACATTCACATCATCCTTTGCTGCTGCCAGATTCACAAACTCACTCTGCACTCCATGTTGACAAACACCGTACTGTGTAAAAGTCTGAGGCACCCCAGGTATATATATATATATATGTGTGTGTGCGTGTGTGTGTCTAAGACTTTTGCACAGGACAGTACCTGCAGAAAGGACAGGCCAATTGGTACATAGAAACACCAACTCTTCCAAGTCCCTAACTTCCTAACTTCACTGCTCCTCCAACCTCACAGATGTAGATGTAGAGGAGCTTTATTTGCCAAATGTACATCGAAACAACAAAACCTGTAGTGAAATGTCCATCATCGTTTGTGTCAAATCAAATCAGTGAGGATCGCACTGGGGCAGCCTGCAAGTGTCACCACACTTCTAGTGAAAATGTAAAAACATAAATTATACTTTATTTATTTATCAGTCTATCTATCTATCTGTTTGTCTCTCTATCTATCTATCTTTCTGTATATCCATCTGCTTATTTGTCTAGCTCTCTATCTATCTATCCATCTATCTCTCTATATATCTATCTGTCTCTCTATCTATCTGTCTATCTGTCTCTCTGTCTGTCTGTCTGTCTCTCTGTCTGTCTCTCTGTCTGTCACTCTGTCTCTCTGTCTGTCTGTCTGTTTCTGTCTGTCTCTCTGTCTGTCTGTCTGTCTGTCTGGCTCTCTATCTTGTCTGTCTCTCTGTCTGTCTGTCTCTCTCTGTCTGTCTGTCTGTCTGTCTGTCTCTCTGTCTCTCTGTCTGTCTGTCTCTGTCTGTCTGTCTGTCTGTCTGTCTGTCTCTCTGTCTGTCTGTCTGTCTGGCTCTCTATCTGTCTGTCTGTCTGTCTGTCTGTCTGTCTGTCTCTCACTGTCTGTCTGTCTCTCTGTCTCTCTGTCTGTCTGTCTGTCTGTCTGACTGTCTGTCTGTCTGTCTCTCTGTCTGTCTCTCTGTCTGTCTGTCTGTCTGTCTCTCTGTCTGTCTATCTGTCTATGTATGTATCTGTCTATCCATCTATGTCTCTATTTATTTATTTGGCCGATACAATCCCTTTCGCCCTAACGACCCTCACTAACGAGATGGACCCATGTGAACTATTACCTACTAAACTGTCATCTGTGAACTACAGGAGGAAACCAGAGCACCCGGAGGAAATCCTCGCGGCCACAGGGAGAATGTACAAACTCCTTACAGTCACTGTCAGGAATTGAACCGGGGTCGCTGGTGACGCAATAGTGTTCTGTTATCTGCCACACTGCCACGTTGCCACGCTGCCACACTGTCACACTGTCACACTGTCACACTGTCACACTGTCACACTGCCACACTGCCATGCTGCCACGCTGCTACACTGCCACACTGTCACACTGTCACACTGCCACGCTGCCACACTGCCACACTGCCACGCTGCCACGCTGCCACACTGCCACACTGCTACACTGCCACGCTGCCACGCTGCCACACTGCCACACTGCCACACTGTCACACTGCCACGTTGCCACACTGCCACACTGTCACACTGTCACACTGCCACACTGCCACACTGCCACACTGTCACACTGCCACATTGCCACACTGCCACACTGTCACACTGCCACACTGTCACACTGTCACACTGCCATGCTGCCACACTGCCACACTGCCACACTGTCACACTGTCACACTGTCACACTGTCACACTGCCACACTGTCACACTGCCACACTGTCACACTGTCACACTGTCACACTGCCACACTGCCACACTGTCACACTGTCACACTGCCACACTGCCACACTGTCACACTGTCACACTGCCACACTGCCACACTGCCACGCTGCCCATGCTGCCATGCATCATACACAATTTTTATAAGAAAGAATGAAATCAGAATTTTAAAAAATCAGATTCAGGTTTAGATTCATTTATTTATCAGGTGTCCATCGCAGCAGTTAGAGGGTGTGCTGGGCTGTCCACTGAGCAAAGTTTTGAACTGGTTTTATTACATCCTGCATATACATGAGGTAAAAATCTTTACCTCACGTTGCATAATGTTGCCACACTGAGTGAGTGGCCATCACCACGGAAATGATTGCGGTCACAGACTCAGACAGGAGGTGGAGTGTGTTGTGTGGGTCAGCAGCACCACCCTGTGACACCCATGTCCTTCTGTCAATCTCTCCGAGCTTCCTTATGCTCACAATGCGTGCACATGAAGTGTATACATCACCTCTCATCTTCCTTCCCTCCGAAGAGAAAGGCCCTAGCTTTCCTCACAAGACACGCTCTCTAATCCACACAGCATCCTGGTAAATCTCCTCTTCGCCCTCTCTAAGGCTTCCACATCCTCCCTGTAATGAGGCGACCCGAACTGAACACAGTGTTCAAGGTGTGGACTAATCAGAGAGCTGCATCTCCTTGCTTTCTCAAATGCTTCCCCTCCATCTTGAATGGAATTTTCCCGATGGGGCAGGAAGCTTTGAAAACTTAACATAAAACATAAAAATTTACGACACATTACAGGCCCTTCAGCCCACAATGTCGTGCCGACCATGTAACCTACTCTAGAGACTGATTAGAATTTCCCTAGCGCATAGCCCTCTATTTTTCTAAGCTCCATGTTCCTACCTAAGAGTCTGTTAAAAGACCCTATTGTATCCGCCTCCACCACCGGCCGTGGCAGTGCATTCCACGTACCCACCACTCTCTGGGTGAAAAACTTACCCCTGACATCCCCTTTGTACCTATTTCCAAGCACCTTAATATTATGCCCCCTCATGTTAGCCATCTCAATCCTGGGGAAAAAGCCTCTGGCTATCCACACGATCAATGCCCCTCATCATCTTATACACCTAAGATTTCTCTGACCCTACTTTTGTATCCTCTTGTTAATCTCTATCCTTGCCCCCTGGGGTAATGGGGTCAGTATTTGGAATTTGGAAACGTCAGAAGACTGTTGGTCAATTTTGCGAAAAGCACTCTACAGTGTTCAATAAACACCCAGCAGGACTGCTGGCTCAATGAGAGGCTTTGGAATGTAATTTAAAACAATTTGAGGAAATCTTTTGGACCTTCCAGAAAATATTTGACATTGACTGTGCTGTAGCTTTAGTAATGGAGATATTTGTCCAAGATTGAAATGGAAGGTCCATCACTGTCTCTAAATCTGACTCAAAGATATATCGGTACATGTCAGGCTGGTCTGACCAGTAAGAGAACGGTCCAGATTTAACCAGCAAGCCCAAGCTATGCTGGCATATAGTTTAAATATTTTCTTAGCAGCTTAAAATCATGAAATTAGTGAATCAGGAATTAAAAGTAAGTATAGCTGGTGTGTCCTTTAGTGAGGGAAATCTGCTAGATGTTACCACAGAGCAGTGATCTGCAACTGCCCTCTGAAGGGGACTAGTGACTCCGTCAGGTGTCTCTCATGGAACATAGGACAGTATAGCACAGGACAGCCTCTTCAGCCCATGATGTTGGTCCAGTATTTGAATCTAATCTAATCCTTCCCTCCCACATAGTCCTCCATTTTTCTATCATCCACGAGTTTCTTAAATGCCCCTGATGTATCTGCCTCCACCAAAACCACTGGCAACACGCGCCACATGCCCGCCACTGTCTGTGTCTTCTCCACCATTTCATCATGGCCAATCCATTTCCCCCTCAACCCCATTCTCCGGACTTCTTCCTGTAACCCTTCATTCCCTGACCTACCAAGGATCTGTCAACCTCTGCCTTAAATATATCCAATGGCTTCCAGTGTCTGGCTAAAGAAATTCCTCCTCATCTCCATTCGAAATGGACTTCCTGCTGTTCTGAGGCTGTGTCCTCTGGTCTTGAACTCCCCGACCACGAGAAACATCCACCCCATCGAGGTCTTTCAACATTCGATAGGTTTCAATGAGATCCCCCCTCATTCTTTCAATCCTGGAATCATTTTCATGAACCTCCACTGAACCCTCCCCAATGTCAGCACATCCTTTCTTCAGCTCTTTAGTTCTTTCTCCTATCCTCTCCCAGCTTCTTACTTCACCAAACCCTTCTCCCAACCCACTCACCTTCCCCTTCACGTGGTCTCACCTATCACCTGCCACCTTTCCCTCTCCCCACCTTCTTATTTCTGCCTCCTTCCTTTCCGGATTTCAGCCTAAAACGTCGACTCTTTATTTCCTCTCCACAGATGCTGCCTGACCTGCTGAGTTCCTCCAGCATTTCGTCTGTGTTGCTCTCGATTTCCAGTAGATGCAGAATCTCTTGTGTTTGCCGCATACCTTCTTCACCACCCTGTCAACCTATGACCCCTTCGGCATGCCTCCGCTGACAGAACTCTTCGAAAGTGGTACGTTCACTGAAGAGTGAGCTTACTATACAGAGTCACACCGAATCAGATGGGCAACACTCACAGGAAAAACATAAATTAGATATCATTTATTTATTAATTGAGATACAGCTTGGCATAGGCCCTTCTGGCCCTTTGAATCACGCTGCCAAGCAATCCCTCAATTTAATCCTCGCCTACTTACATGCAACTTACAATGACTAATTAGCCTATTAACTCAGGTTTGGCCAGCACGTGCTCGTCTAAAGGAAGACAGACTCTCGATTGTGTGGATGCTGTGTGATGTGTTGCCCAGTTACGAATCCACATCGCAAAATATCAGACAGTATACCGTATGCAATTAAACGATTGAACTTTATAGATCTTCATCTGACTATAGGGTGAGTAAAGAAAATAGAAAGAAAAGGGGCGCATTTTAATGAAACAGTCTAGTGTGCACGTTGGAGCTCACAGTTCCGTCCATTCGATCCCCATCGACCTCCTCTGAGCGTCACTGACCCTCTGACCCTCGCTTCCAGTCCACTCTGTCTGGCACTCTACCAACCCTCTCCACTTGTATCTACTTTCTTCATCTCTCGCTGACAGAAGATTGTACCCTTCTCTTGGGTACAGCATGCCTCTCACTGGATGGCGCACATTCCAAAGCCCCTGTTATCTCTAGTCATAACCCAAACATTGCTGCTACAGGGAAACTATTACATTAGTAGTGAAACCTCACAGCACATTACATATGTCTTTGGACTGTGGGAGGAAACCAGAGTACCTGGAGGAAACCCGTGTGGTAGCGGGGGGAACATATTAAGTCCTTACAGACAGCGGCCGGAATTGAACTCGGGATTCCAGTGCTGCAATAACATTATACTAACCTGCTACACCACCTGAAGCCATTGCCATTCCGAAATTGCTGGGGTAATTGCCATGTGCTCGGTCTGGTTTTATTCCTTCTCTGCTTCAAAGTTCTGAGTGGTTGTTTTCAGAGATACAACACAGTTACAGGCCGCTCTGTGCGAACAAGCCCATGTTGCCCAGTTACACCCATGTGAGCCCACTGTTACAGGCCTCTCTGTGCTAAAGACCTCATGTCACCCATTACACCCATGTAAGCAATTTGAAATCATAGGAGTGTGCTGGGAATACTCAGGCAGCAGGCAGAACTTGTAGCAAGTGATAAAGAGAAACACGTGATTCTCCAGAAGCTGGAAATCCAGAGAAACACACACACACTCAAAATGGTGGAGGAACTCAGCAGGCCTGGCAGCATCTAGGGAAAAGAATAAACAGTCGACGTTTCGGGCCGAGACCCTTCTTCAGGACTTCGTAGACAAACAGAGTTAGTTTGTCAGGTGGATGACCTTTCACCTGAACTCATATTTACGTAAATTAAACACAATTAGAACAAAAAATAAGAAGTCGATTTTAGTGCAAAGTGGTCATAGTGATTGCTGAATTGTTGCAGTTAGGATTATGCCAATTGGTTCCAGAACCGAGTGGTTGAAGGGGAGTAGCTGTTCTTGAGACCGGTGGTGTGAGCCAAACATCGAGTCTGTCATTATTTAAAGAATTCATATTTATTATGTACAGATGTAACTTGTATGAATACTTCAAGTGTATTTTATTGGTAATGGAGTCACTGAGTCATAGAGAAGTACAGCACAGAAACAGGCCCTTTGGCCCATCTAGTCCATGCCAAAATCATTTAAGCTGCCTAGTCCCATCGACCTGCACCGGGACCATAGTCCTCCATACCCCTCCCACCCATATACCTAGCCAAACTTCTCTTAAACATGGAAATCGAGCTCGCATGCACCACTTGTGCTGGCAGCTCGTTCCACACTCTCACCACCCTCTGAGTGAAGAAGTTTCCCCCCATGTTCCCCTTAAACATTTCACCTTTCACCCTTAACCCATGACCTCTGATTACAGCCCCACCCAACCTCAGTGGAAAAAGCCTGCTTGCATTTACCTTATCTATACCCCTCATAATTTTGTATACCTCTGTCAAATTTCCTCTCAATCTTCTACATTCTAATAAATGCAGTCCTAACGTATTCAATCTTTCGTTATAACTCAGGTCCTCCAAGCCCAGCAATATCTTTGATATTTTTCTCTACGCTCTTTTAACCTTGTTACATCCTCCCTGTAGGTAGGTGAACAAACTGCACACAATTCTCCAAGTTATACAACTTTAATATAACATCCCGTCTCCCGTACTCAATACTTGGATTTACAAAGCCCTTATCTACTTGTGATGCCACTTTCAACAAATTATGTACCTGTACTCCCAGATCCTTTTGTCCTACCACACTCCTCAGTCCCCTATCGTTCACCGTGTGAGGCCTACCCTGGTTGGTCCTACCAAAGTGCAAAACTTTACGCTTGTCTGCATTAAATTCCATCTGCCATTTTTCTGCCCATTTTCCCAGCTGATGCAGATGACTCAGCAAGCCATGATAGCCTTTCTTGCTGTCCATTACACTCTTAATCTTGATGTCATCCACAAATTTGCTGATCCGGTTAACCACATTATCATCCAGATCAATGATATTGATGACGAACAACAAGGGTCCCAGCACCGATCCCCCTGGCACTCCACTGGTTTCAAGCCTCCAGTCAGAGGGGCAAACCCTCGACTACCACTCTCTCGCTTCTCCCACAATGTCTGATGCAATTTAATACCTTATCCTGAATGCCAAGCAACTGAACCCTCTTGAGTAGCCTCCCATCTACCTTACTAAAGACCATCCACTGCCTTGCCTTCATCCGCTTTCTTGATAACTTCCTCGAAAAGGGAGTCCTAGGCGAGGAGAAGATGGAAGCGCAGCCCTCCGGTGAACTGATATCGTATCTGTTAAATAGGGGCCGTGGACAATACTGATTTGATGAAGACAGACTTGAGAAGCAGAGGAACAACTGGAGAAATTTCTGAAATGTCTGGTTCGCTGCTGTTGTTACTGTACGATTGAGAATCTCCGGACAGTCGGCCCCAAAATCTCCGGAGGGTAGGCTTTGCCTGCTGCTGGCGACCGAGGCTGAGGTTGAAACGTTCGGATAGAGATGGTGCTCGGTACTCGGTGTCGGAGGGCTGATCGGAGCTCGAAGTTTTCGGACGACTCAGAGTCGGACTGTGGTCGGGCATGGCAGGGAGAGTTTTCTTCCTTCTCTCATCTGCGTGAGATGTGGGACTTTCGAGAGACTTTGAACTTTTTTACTGTGCCATGGCCTGTTCTTCATCAAGTTATGGTATTGTTGCACTGTTGTAACTATATGTTATAATTATGTGGTTTTGTTAGTTTTTCAGTCTTGGTCTGTCCTGTGTTTTTGTGATATCACACCGGAGGAATATTGTATCATTTCTTAATGCATGCATTATTAAATGACAATAAAAGAGGACTACGTGTCTTCATAATCTAATCAAATCTAATCTGTACTTCTCTCTGACTCGATTAAGGGAGGAGAAGAGAGCAGCACGAGGCAGCTTGCAGCGGCCACTCCAGTGAATGTTATCTGTTATTTGTCAAGTAGGGTGCCGTGCACAATCCTGATTTAATGGAGGCAGACGTGAGAGCACGGAGAAACATCTGTGAAACCTCTGAAATGCCTGCTTTGCTGCCGCTGCTACTGTGTGATCCAGAATCTCCGGAGGGGAAGGCCCCGAGTCCTTGGCTTTGCTTGTTGCTTGGCGGCCGGGGCTGGGATCGAAGTGCTCGGCAGAGGATGGTGCTCAGAGGGCTGGTCGGAAGCCCGAATTTTTCGGACGGACTCAGAGTCGGCTGCGGTCGGGTGCTTCCAATGGTGCTGCATTGGCAATTTTGCGGCCTTGGAGTTCATGGCGGGCAGAGTTTCTCCCTCTTACCGTCTGCGTGAGATGATGGGGCTATCGGGACTTGAGACTTTTTTTACTGTGCCAATGGTCTGCTCTTTATCAAATTACGGTATTGCTTTGCACTGTCGTAACTATATGTTGTGTGGGCACGTGGCCAAGTGGTTAAGGCATTGGACTAGCGACCTGAAGATCTTGAGTTCGAGCCCCAGCCGAGGGAACGTGTTGTGTCCTTGAGCAAGGCACTTAATCACACATTGCTCTGTGACGACACCGGTGCCAAGCTGTATGGGTCCTAATGCCCTTCCCTTGGACAACATCGGTGGCATGGAGAGGGGAGACTTGCAGCATGGGCAACTGCCGGTATTCCATACAACCTTGCCCAGGCCTGCGCACTGGAGAGTGAAGACTTTCCAGGCGCAGATCCATGGTCTCGCAAGGCTAACGGATGCCTTCTACAACTATATGTTATAATTATGTGGTTTTGTCAGTTTTAGTCTTGGTTTGTCTTGTGTTTCTGTGATATCTTTCTGGAGGAACATTGTATCATTTTTTAATGCCTGCATTTCTAAAATGACAATAAATGAGGACTGAGTGTCCTCATAATCTAAAAAAAAGCTCTGTAAGATTGGTTAGACATGACCTGCCAGACATGAAGCCATGCTGACTATCCTTAATCAGTCTGTGTCTATCCAAATATCATTTATCTGGTCCCTTAGAATACCTTCCAATAACTTTTCTGCAACTAATGTCAGACTCACCAGCCTATAATTTCTCGGTCTCCTTTTAGAATCTTTTTTGAACAGCGGAACGACATTGGCTATCCTCTAATCCTCTGGTGCCTCTCCTGTCACTAAGGATGCTTTAAATATCTTAGTTAGGGCCACGGCAATTTCTGCACTTGCCTCCTGTAGGGTCTGAGGAAACATTTTGTCAGGCCCTGAGGATTTATCCACCCTGGTTTGCCTCAGGGTAGCAAACACCTCCTCCTCAGTAATCTGTACGGGGTCCATGAAGTTGATGCCACTTTGCCAAAGTTGTATGGACTCTGTATCCATCTCCAGATTCAATGCAGATGCAAAGAATGCATTTAAGATCTCCCCCATCTGTTTTGGCTCCAAATATGGATTACCATTCTATTCTTCCAGAGGATGAACTTTGTCCCCCGCAATCCATTTGCTCTTAATATATCTGTAGAATGCCTTAGGATTCTCCTTGACCTTGACTGCCAGAGCAACTTCTTGCCTTCTTTTAGCTTTCCTGATTTCTTTCTTAAGTGTTCTCTTTCATTTCTTGCACTCTATAAGCACCTCATTCGTTCCTTCCTGCCTGCACCTCCTTTTATCTCTTAACCAGGGCCTCAATATCTTTTGAAAACCAAGGTTCCCTAAACCTGTTATCTTTACCTTTTATTTTGACAGGCACATACAAGATTTGCACTCTCAAAATTTCTTTTTTGAAGGCCTCCCACTTTCCAAACAACCTTTGCCAGAAAACAGCCTGTCCCAATCCACACTTGCCAGATTATTTCTGATACCATCACAAATGGCCTTTCTCCAATTTAGAATCTCAACCCACGGACCAGAAGGATCTTTTTGCATATTTACTTTGAAACTAGCGGATACTGGAGGCAAAGTTTTCCCTTACACAAACTTCTGTCGCCTGCCCTGTTTCATTCCCTAATAGCAGATTCAGCTATTAAACTCTCTTTCTCCTTGGGACTTAATGAGCAGCCTCACATCTTTTTCAATGAAGTTATATTTCCAACAACACAAATATCAGAATCAGAATCAGAAACCAGTTTAACATCACCAGCATATGTTGTGAAACTTGTTGTTCTTGTGGCAGCAATACAATGCGTAACAACAGAAAAAACTGAATTACTGTAAGCATATTAAATAGTTAGATTAAATAAGTAGTGCAAAAATAAAAATTAAAAAGTAGTGAGGCAGTGTACAATGTCCATTTAGAAATCCGATGGCAGAGGGGAAGAAGCCATTCCTGAATCACTGAGTGTGTGTCTTCAGGCTCCTGTACCTCCTCCCTGATGGTAGCAATGAGAAGAGGGCATGTCCTGGGTGACGGGGGCCCTTAATGATGGATGCCACCTTTTTGAGGCAATGCTCCTTGAAGATGTCCTGGATACTATGGAGACTAGTGCCCATGATGGAGCTGACTAAGTTTACAACTCTTGCAGATCATTTCAATCCTGTGCAGTAGTATCCGCACCCCCCACTCCCACCCTACCAGAGTTGATGCAGCCAGTTCGAATGCAGATAATGAACAAACTATAGTTCTTGATTCTGGGGGAAAAGATTGTGCACATTGACACGGAGATGTACACTATAGCCTAATAGTTTAGGGCAAGTGACAAGTGAGGCAGGAAGTCCTCTCAGATACAGGAGGTTCTGCAGATGCTGGAAATCTAGAGCAATACACACAATGTGCTGGAGGAGCTCAGCAGGTCAGGCAGTATCAATGGACGGAAATAAACAGTCGATGTTTCAGGCCGAGGACTGGAAATGAAGGGGAAAAGTCAGAATAAGAAGGTGGGGAGAGCAGAGGAAGAAGTATAAGGTGGCAGGTGATAGGTGAAACCGGGAGAGGGAGAGGCGATGAAGTAAAGGGCTGGGAAGTTGATTGGTGGATGAAATAAAGGGCAGGAGAAGGGGGAATCTGATGGGAGAGGACAGAAAACCATGGAAGAAAGGGAAGGTGGAGGAGCACCAGAGGGAGGTGATGGGCAGCTAAGAAGAGTAGTTGTGAGAGGGAAGCAAGAATGGGGAATGTGAAGGAGAGGAGGGGGATAATTACCGGAAGTTTGAAGAACCAACATTCACTTTTTCAGAGTGTTCAGGTATCTACCCTGACCTCCATTAGATTCAGTATTTTTTAAAAAGAGTTCTAATGTTGAAACCACTTCACAAAATGGGACTGTTCTTGAAAATAAAAGGAATTGGTGAAAAAAGGAGGAAAAGAAAAAGCCAAAGACCTTTAAAAACAAACAGAAAGACAGTTATAATATTGGAATTTTGTTTAAGTTTATGTAAAGAGCATAAGTTAAGCTGTGGGTAAAGTGAACTCAGTTGCACAATTTCACTGACTATAATTTCAATGAAGTTCTACAGACAAGAAGCACATACCTAGTTTTCCTCTTTTTTTTAACAAGAAGGGGAGATGTTGTGCTAGCTAATACTGGTATTCCTATTCCACTCAGTTAGCCGCTCCCACATGGGAGGAGCTCACATACTATACAAGCAGCATTATCAATAAAGTTCCGTTGAACAGCCTGCATGCTGACGTGCTGGTGTGCTCTGCACTGCCCCTCAATATCGATGATGTACACTTCGATAAGATCATCCCTCATTTTCCTGCTCTTCGACCTGCAGAGTCCCAACCTGCTCAGTCTCTCTCCATCTGTGGAAAGAGAAACAGCGTTAGCATTTCAAGTCAAAAGTCCTTCATGAGGTATTGCATTAACTTCAAATTACCGAAAAAAAAGGCTTTTGAATCTGAGTGAAAAGTTTGTGGTCCAGGACAGGTAGCTGCCCATAGGAACAGAACGAGGGAGTTCACCGCTCTCCACCTAGCAAGGTAGCTCTGCAAAGCATGCACATTCTGCAAACCATCCTTTGGAGGATCTGAATTGTTATATTTGGTCACGATCATTTTCATAATGAGCCTCTGACTCATACAGTACAGTGGATGATGAGATAATTAAAACTGTTCTTCAGTTCTGGCAAATGGTATGAAGATCATTAAGAGTCACCATTTCAGTTCAATTCCATTACTGAAGCCAAAATGCCACCATCAAAATAGCATAACAAGCAGGTTCATGAAATAAATGAGCTCTGGTATTATATGTATTTCCTTGGCGTTGACACAGAAAATGCAGTAGAATTATACCTGGCTGGTCTGGGTCTGTGTAAACTGAAGAGTTTCAAGTTTCATTTCTTTGCAAGATTGCGTCCCCTCCCCCCGTCAGCTCCTGCTAGAACTATTGTTTTTTTAATTCTTAGATTTTTAAATTCATACAACATGGAAGCAAGCCCTTCAGCCCATCTCATCCATACCAATATGTTGCCCAGTGACCTAGGCCCATCTGCTCACGTTTGGACCATAGTCCTCTAAACATTTCCTATCCTATGAGATGACTTTTTAGGTCAGTTTGATGTTGAGCTTACTAGGGGATCAGCTATACTGGATTGGGTGTTATGTAATGAACCAGAGGTGATTAGGGAGCTTAGGGTAAAGGAACCCCCAGGAGGCAGTGATCACAATGTGATTGAGTTCAATTTGAAATTTGAAAGGGAGGAAGTAAAGTCTGACATAGCAGTATTTCGGTGGAGTAAAGGAAATCACAGTGGTATGAGAGAGGAGCTGGCCAAAGTAAATTGGAAGGAGATGCTGGCAGGGATGACAGCAGAGCAGCAATGGTGTGAGTTTCTGGGGAAAATGAGGAAGGTGCAGGGGTATTCCAAAAGGAAAAGAATACTCAAATGACAAAGTAGTACAACCGTGGCTGACAAGGGAAGTCAAAGCTAATGTAAAAGCAAAAGAGATGGCATACAACTAAGTAAAAATTGGCGGGAAGGCAGAGGACTGAGAAGCTTTTAAAACCCTACAGCGAGGAACTAAAAGAATCATTAGGAGGGAAAAGATGAAATATGAAAGCAAGCTAGCAAATATCAAAGTGAATAGTGAAAGTTTTTCAAGTATGTAAAAAAATAAAAGAGAGATGAGAGTGGATATAGAACTGCTAGAAAATGAGGCCAGGGAAATAATAATGGGGGCTAAAGAGATGGCAAGTGAACTAAATGAGTACTTTGCATCAGTCTTCACTGTGCAAGACACTAGCAGTGTACCCGATGTTGAAGGGTGTGAGGGAAGAGAAGTGAGTGCAGTTACTATTACAATGGAGAAGGTGCTCAAAAAGCTGAAAGACCTAAAAGTACCTGGACCAGATGAACTGCACCCTAGGGTTCTGAAAGAGCTAGCGGTAGAGACTGTGGTGGCATTAGCAATGATCTTTCAAAAAAATCATTGGACTCTGGCATGGTGCCAGAGGACTGGAAAATTGCAAATGTCACTCCACTCTTTAAGAAAGGAGCGAGGCAGCAGGAAGGAAATTACAGACCAGTTAGCCTGACCTCAGTGGTTGGGAAGATGTTGGAGTCAATTTTTAAGGATGAGATTGTGGAGTACTTGGAGACACAGGAAAAGATAGGAGAAAGTCAACATGGTTTCCTTCAGGGAAATTCTTGTCTGGTGAATCTGTTCCTATTTTTTTTACTTCTCGTTTAGTTTATGTATATATACCTACTGTAATCCACTGATTTTCTTCCCCATTATTATGTATTGCATTGTACTGCTGCTGTAAAGACATCGAATTTCACAACATATCCCAGTGATATTAATTCCTGATTCTGATTCTGAAAATTATGAGAGGTATAGAGAGAAAAGATAGTCAGTGTCTTATTCCCAGAGTTGAAATGTCTAATTCCCAAGGCACACATTTAAGATGAGAGGGCAAGGTTCAAAGAGGTATGCAGGACAAGATTTTTAGGACGGAAGTGTTTAAGATGCTCTTAGACAGGTACAGGAATGTTCAGAGAATGAATATTGTGCAAAAGGTATCTTAAATGGTAAGTTGGTTTATTATTGTCAAGTCAATCAAGTTTATTGTCACTTAACTATGTATATAGTGTTGCCGCGTGGCCAAGTGGTTAAGGCGTCGGTCTAGTGACCTAAAGGTCGCTAGTTCGAGCCTCAGCTGAGGCAACATGTTGTGTCCTTGAGCAAGGCACTTAACCACACATTGCTCTGTGACGACACCGGTGCTAAGCTGTATCGGCCCTAATGTCCTTCACTTGGACAACATCGGTGGCGTGGAGAGGGGAGACTTGCAGCATGGGCAACTGCCGGTCTTCCATACAACATTGCCCAGGCCTGCGCCCTGGAAACCTTCCAAGGCACAAATCCATGGTCTCACGAGACTAACGGATGCCTAATATGTATATATCATATGTAAGGATAAAACCTACAGAAGAATCACACATAAATAACAAAGTAAAGTGCATAAATTAAATATTGTAAGGTACGGAACAGATTAACCTGAGATACTTCGAATAAGATGCAGCAGAGGATTCAAAAGCCTAATGGCTTGGGGGAAGAAGCTGTTTCTCATCCTGACCGTTATTGCCTTGATCATCGTTCTCGTTTCTTGTTTTAATTGTCACATGTACTGAGGTTCAATGAAAAACGTGTCCTGCTTACATCTGTGCAGATCAATTCATTACACAGAGCATTAAGGTAGTACAAGGTAAAAAAACAACAGAATGCAGAATAAAGTGTTTATCCTCAGTGGCAGAGTCAGACTATAAGGTATAGGAGCAGAATTTAGCCATTTGACCCATCGAGTCTGTTCTGCTATTTCATCATGACTGATCCATTTTCCCTCTCAGCCTCAATCTCCTGCCTTCTCCCCGTATCCCTTCATGCTCTGACTAATCAACAATCTATCGACTTCCACTTTGAATACACCCACTGAGTTGGCCCCCACAGTCACCTGTGGCAACAAATTCTACAGATTCATCACTCTCTGGCTAAAGAAATTCCTCCTCATCTCTGTTCTAAAAGGACGCCCCTCTATTCTGAGGTTGTGTCCTCTGGTCCTAGACTTCCCCCACCACAGGAAAGATATGTGAACAATCATCAGGGATGGAATTAGCAGTCATGAATAAAACAGAAAATCTGCAGATGCTGGAAACCCAGAGCAACACACACAAAATGCTGGAGGAACTCGGCAGGTCAGGCAGCATCTATGGAGGGGAATAAACAGTCGATGATTTGGACTAAGCCCGTAGGACTGGAAGGAAGGGGGAAGATGCCAGAATAAGTAGATAGGGGAGGGGAAGGAGTACAAGCTGGCAGGCGATAGGTGAGACCAGGTGAAGAGGGAGGGGGGATGAAGTAAGAAACCGGGAGGTGATAGGTGGAACAGGTAGTAAAGGACTGCAGAGCAGAGTCATGGACAACATACAGCAGGCACATAAAATCCCTAGAAACTTATCATCAAAGAAGCTTTTAAGACTTGTTTGGATAGGCACATGGATGTGAGGAAGGTGGAGGGATATGGGCATGGTGTAGGTAGGAGGGATTAGTGTTTGGGTGTTATTAATTTGCTTTTTTGCTGGTTCAGCACAACATTGTGGGCTGAATGGCCTGTTCCTGAGCTGTACTCTTCTATAATGATAAGTTCCCCTAGCTCCGTTTGTTGGGGACTCACTCTGGTCTCTCTCACCTTTTCCTTTTCCGATAACGATACAAGCTGTCTGCTCTATTTTTACTTAGTGTCAGTTCACTCTCATATCTACCCTTCCATTCTTCATGAATGTCTCTTCTTTTGTTGAATTTTAAAATGATTCCAATTTCCTGCCTTACAACTACTTCTGACAATTTTATAAGCAGTTTTCTTTCGACAACACTATCTTTAATTTCACCTGTCAGCCACTTCTCCTGCTGGCTATATTTTTCCTGCAATTTATGCAATTTTTTGCATAAGTATGTACCTTTGCCTGCCCCAAGTCACGTCATTCCACGTGTGCCAGCCGATTCATTCCTCCAGCTCCCACGTTCTCCGTTGTCTGGGTTTAAGACTCTGGAGAGAGGGTTCTGTAGTGTCAAGGCTGGAAGCCTTGGGGTGAGTGGGGATAAAAGTGAACGAGATTGTGCAAAAGTCTTAGGCACATTTTTATATAAAAGTTGCTGGTGAACGCAGCAGGCCGGGCAGCATCTATAGGAAGAGGTACAGTTGACGTTTCGGGCTGAGACCCTTCGTCAGGCCCGAAACGTCGACTGTACCTCTTCCTATAGATGCTGCCTGGCCTGCTGCGTTCACCAGCAACTTTTATGTGTGCTGCTTGAAATTCCAGCATCTGCAGATTTCCTCGTGTGGCACATTTTTATAGGTAGGGTACTGCATTTGTTAATGTGGAGCAGAGAGCGAGTATGTAAATCTGGTGAGAGCACCTCTGTGAAGGGGTTTGTGTCCATTACAGGGCAAAACACTCACCTTCGGTTCCCATCGGACGCTCAGCTCTCACCTGTGACTCCAAATAACCGTTTGCATGTGACAGCAGCCACACCCTGGTACATGGCTTCGACAGGCAGGCAGGTGAGGGTAGCCGGGGGTCCTCGTACCCCGGTGAGATAGTGACGTCCCTGTCCCAGCAAGCAAAGTCACCTCCGACGGACTGGGTGGATGAGATCTACAGTGAGATCCAACGGTCAGGAAGGTGGTTCTGCAATGCTCCGTGGAGAGTGGAGGTCATGATAGGGCGCAGATGTCATGGTCATCCACTGCAACCAAGGAAGACCCCACTTTGTGACGCTTGTTTGTACCACTGAACCCGGACCTCTGAGGACTAGACAGAGTGGAACAGCACCAGTGTGACAGGTTTTCCACTTCAAACTCTCTCCCGCACGGGTTTCCTGTCATCGTCAGACACAATGGGCAACCACCAATCAGGCTCCTGAACCACATGCAACACTCATGTAAACCTTTTCTACATCCTTTGATATGGTGGCAGAGGCAAATACATTAGAGGCTTTTAAGAGAGGGTTGGATAGGCACATGGATGTGAGGAAGATGGAGGGATATGAACATGGTGTAGGTAGGAGGGATTAGTGTTTGGGTGTTTTCGATTTGCTTTTGAGCTGGTCCAGCACAACATTGTGGGCCGAATGTCCTGTTCCTGTGCTGTATTTGTCCATGTTCTATGCTCTGCATTCATTCTAACTTAATCATGTCAGTTCAAAAGTGTGGGGGCCAGAAATGCCCACAATACTCGACCAGTAACCATGAATCTTTGTGATGGGGTCTTAATTGTCCTTATTTTCCAACTTCCTTGATTGCACAGGTTTTCTCTGCTAATAATAGCTCAGCCGATCAAGTGGAATAGGTGTGCCTGCGGAGATTTTGATTAAAAAGCATCACGTTGCTAAAAGAGGACTGAATTATAATGTGGAAAGCTCTGGGAGCACACGAATGTCCAGCAGACTCTTCAGAAGTGCCAGTACTTCAGCGCGAGGAAGAAAATACCAGGGGTTGGATCCAATGTCTCTCTGCTTGTCTCCTTTGTTTGTGTGCAAGCATTTGTTGCAATGACTTTCTATTCCTGGCGAGCGAGCTAAATTAATCATGCACTGCCTGAGTGTACAGAGCTACGATGTGACTCATATGAAACAATTACTGAAGGGGACACGTGACAGGGGCAGGTGATGCCTCTGTTTTCAGGCCCACTACTGAGACTGAAGTAAACACAGCGAGAGCACTGTTGAAAAAAGTTGCTCAAAGCAGGTAGTGGGAAATGTTTTCAACTATCTTCAAGGAAGTTAGAGGTT
Organism: Mobula hypostoma; assembly: GCF_963921235.1. Taxonomy (NCBI): domain Eukaryota; kingdom Metazoa; phylum Chordata; class Chondrichthyes; order Myliobatiformes; family Myliobatidae; genus Mobula; species Mobula hypostoma. The sequence goes on from NC_086124.1 coordinate 3,912,108, forward strand.
GGTAGGTAAGGGGATCAAACAAGAGAGGAGAATAGGGTTGAGAAGATAATAAATCAGCCAAGATAGAATGGCAGAGCATTCTCAATGCCCAAATGGCCTAATTCTACTCTCATGTTTTAATAGGTTTCAATAGGTACATTTAATGTCAGAGAAATGTATACAATATACATGCTGAAATTCTTTTTCTTTGCAAACATCCACGGAAACAGAGGAGTGCCCCAAAGAATGAATGACAGTTAAATGTTAGAACCCCAAATGCCCCTCCCCAGCTCCCCCCACCCAAACACCAGGAAAAAAGCATTGGCACTCCTCACTGAGCACTCAAACGTGCAGCGAAGCATCAATAAAGACACAGACTTGCAGTACCCCAAAGATTCAAGATTCAAAGATTCAAAATACTTTATTGTCATTCTAACCGTACATCAGCTCTGCAGGGCAGAATGAGACAGCATTTCCCAGGAGCAGTGCAATCATAACATAACAAACGCAACACTAAATAATAAACATAACAATAAATAGTAAAACACAACAGCCACATGTCAGTTAAAATCAAGTTATAGGTGTCCAGTGCAAGTTAAAAGTGTCCAAAGCAGAGTCAGGTAGAGCAGCTATTTAGCAGTCTGACTGCCTGTGGGAGGAAGCTGTTTAGTAGCCTTGTGGTTTTAGTTTTGATGCTCCTGTAACGTTTGCCTGATGGCAGAAGAACAAACTACTCATTCACCTAGTAATTCGACATACCACAGGCTCTCTCTCTCCCTAATAAGGGAAAAGGGGTGTCCTCATTTCACAGTGAGAGGGGAGACATAACAAACAACTCACTGATTTACGATGTTAAAAGTCTGCTGTGTCTCTTCCTCCGAGCTCTGTGCCCAAAGAACTCGGGTCTCTGGGCACACAGCTAGCAGCCAGCTCGTTGCTTTTGATCTTCCGTCTCCCACGACACACCAGTTTTCTGCAGCGGCACCAACCTTGAATCTGCCCACCTCCGGAGCCACAAGAATCTGGCACCCAGAAGGCGCACTAGTCTTCTAGGCCGCGTTCTTGGCATCTTGCAAATCAGCCAGTCGTGAGGCCCCGAGAGCGGGGCCCATTTCCGTAAAGGAACAAAGTCAGTGTGTAACTCAGGATGAGGTCTTCAAAAGAACCCTGAAACGGTTCTTTAAAGATAGAATTAGAGCTGGTTCTGCAGATGCAAGCAAAGGACTTGCCATTAGGTGCCACCATCCTCCTAAGCTCCACCCGCCTTGAGATCCTATGAAACACTTGGTGTTGGTTCCTCTGTGACTTTCATGTGGAGTTTTGGTGTTTGGACCTCCAAGCGAATCACAACTATATTGTAGGGTTTGGAGGCTTACGTGCCTCGATGACCCAGAGAGATATGCTGGCTGGAGTCAGGGCTTTATGCTTTGGCTTTTGGTAGGGTCACCCATGTCAGACAGGTCAAAGGGTAGAGGCCAGACTAAGTGTGGTCTACCAGTTCTACAGGTTTGGAGGTTCAGCTCAAAGCTAACAACCCTGACTGGTAAAACAAAACTGTTATGGAAACAGAAATGAAGAATCCTTCTACATCTGAGTGTGACGGTATTCCTGAGCCTCCACCCGGTCTTGCATGACTGACAGTAGTGAAAACTGAGAGGAAGCTACTGACATGATGAAGGAAGCCCTGAACACCACCAGAGATGGAGACCTTCATTGCTGCCCTAAACTCCAGCAGCGTAATGGGCCATAAGTAAGCTGATGTTTGGAATCTAATAGAAGTACGTATTAGGCCTAATACCAAAGTAACTCAGCCATGGATTGTCCGAAGTCTGGCTGTGAAAAGAGGAGGGTTGGGCATGGGGCCAGCAACTTGATCTCGTGAAAACCCAGAGCTACGGCAACACCAACAGAAGTCCCCAGGTCCTCGTCCCTGGGGCAGGAAAGATCAATATGAAGATCAGACACACAGGGGCACAACTTGAAAGACCGGCCCAGGACAGAGGGCTCTGATGAGCTACTGTCGCCAGCCAGCACCTGGTAGGGGCGATGCGCTTTCACAAGTAGGCAAGTTAATACCTACATACAATGGAGAGAGCCCCACTGCTGAACTGGAGTAAATAAAAATAGAATTTATTTTGGACAGGTACATGGATTAGAAAGGTGCACTTAACCTTTGTCGCCTGGTTGTAACCGCCTCCTGAATTCTGTTGGTGGTTGTCCTTCGTATTTGATGATGACGGGAAACTTAAGCGGCAGAGTTTTTAAAGGGGAGAAGCCATTGTACTGAGGCAGTTCCGCTCTCTCGGAAGTCCGGGTCTAGTAGCATGGATAGTCGTCACAACTGGGATCTTCCTTGGTTCCAGTGGACAGCCATGTCTCCTTCTTTCCCTTGTCATGTTCTTCCAGTGGAGCGTTGCGGAACCGCCATGAATCTCACTGTAGATCTCATCCGCCAAGTCCACCAGAGCTGAATTCGCGTGCTAGTGCAGGCCTGTCCCTATCTCACCGGGGTATGAGGCCTACCGGCTACCCTCACCTGGTTTATCCCACCTGTCGACGCGGCGTACCGGGGTGTGGCTGCTGTCGTATGCAGACAGCTACCTGGAGCCACAGGTGAGAGCTGAGTGTCTGGTGGGGACCAAAGGTGAGTGAGCTGCCCTGGAGGGGACACAAGCCCCTTCACCAATGATGCTACCCCCTCCCTGGATACCCCATACACCCTCCAAACTGTATTACACTAAAGACAAAGATCATCCTTCCTCTAAGCATAACTCAGGAGTGAAATGCTGCAGGTGTTGAAAATCTGAAACAAAATCATCAAGTTCCGGATGTACCCAACAGGTTGGGAGAAAACAATTGCAGTGTTTCTTTTCTCTTTCCACAGACACTGCTTGATTTGATAAGTAATTCTTTTATCCATCTTGATCACAGTTGGAGTTTTTAAAATTTGCAGTTGTCTGGTATCGGTGATTAAAACAGAACATTCTGGAAACAGTCAGTGGTGTGGCCTGGGTTAGAGAGCATGTGCTACAACGAGAGGTTAGACAAACTGGGTTTGTTTCTCTGGATTAGCAGAGCCTGGGGTGATCTGACAGAGTTGGGATGCCCAACGTTCTTTTGTGCCATGGGCCAGTACTATCAAGCAGGTTGGGAACCTGTCGGATAGAGGTTTGTGAGATTACGAGAGGCACGGACAGACGTGAACCCTGGCGCAGGCCCTCCGCCTCAGCCTCAGTTAGCACATAGCGGAATGAATGTTGCAGAGCCCGCAGGCGCGAAACCTGGAGCAGGCCACAGCCTCAGTTTCAGTGCAGCAAAGAGCAGAGTAAACATCGTAGAGCAGCGAGCAGTGTCACTTAACTATAAAATACAGGACACGATACACTTTGTTTAAACCTCAGATTATTGACAGGCAAACCACTAAAACCAACACTTAACCAGGTTCCCAAGTTAATTTCAATGTTCATCCGACATTAGCTTTTCATCTGCTGACAATTTGGTACTTATTAGAAATAATTGATTCTGTCTGTTGTCCTAGAACTTAGTGCTCAGCAGCAGTGCTGGCATTGTCAGCACAGGAATTGCAAACAGCTCCACATGTGCACATCAGCCCTTGGTCAATGCCAAGGGCCGGACGAGATGTTAATTTTTGGAGATTCCTTTATGGGTCACACAAGAAGAAAAGAAATCCCAATTTCCTAGTGGATTTCCTTCCCTACGACCATCCCACGTTGTTTCCCAGCCTACTGAGTACATCTGACATACCAAATCTCCTCAACTCCTAATGAAATATAGCTGCTGCGGTGCCTTCTTTGTAGTTGGGTCCATGTTAGATCTTTAGAGATATTGACACCCAGGAACTTGAAATTGTTCACTCTTTCCACTTCTGATCTCTCCATCATGAAGACTGGTGTGAGTTCCCTCGTCTTAGTCAGCTCCATCATGGGCACTAGCCTTTGTAGTATCCAGGACTTGTTCAAGGAGCGATGCCTCAGAAAGGCGGCGTCCATCATTAAGACCATCACCCAGGACATGCCCTCTTCTCATTACTACCATCAGGGAGGAGGGACAGGAGCCTGAAGACACACACTCAACGATTCAGGAACAGCTTCTTCCCCTCTGCCATGTGATTTCTGAATGGACATTGAACCCATGAACACTACCTCACTACTTTTTTTGCATTACTTATTTAATTTAACTACTTGATATATACACATCTACTGTTATTCACTGTGTTCTCTCTGTTATTATGCATTGCATTGTACTGTCGCAAAGACAACAAATTTCACAAAAAACAACAGAAGGCAATAAAAAAGTTATTAAGAACGTAAAGATGGAATATGAAAGTAAGCTAGCCAGTAGTATTAAAGGGGATACCAAAAGTTTCTTCAGATACATAAAGTGTAAAAGAGGGGCAAGAGAGGATATTGGGCTGCTGAAAAACAATGCTGGAGAGATAGTAATGGAAGAAAGTGAAACAGCAGATGAATTGAATAAGCATTTTGGAACAGTCTTCACTGTGGAAGACACTAGCAGTACAGTTGAAGTCCCAGGTGTCCGGCGCATGCAGTGTGTGAAGTTACCATAACTCGAAAGAAGGTTCCTGGGAAACTGAAACCTGGACCAGATGGTCTACGCCCCAGGATTCTGAACGAGGTGGCTGAAGAGATTGTGGAGGTATGAGTAATGATTTTTTAAGAATCACGAAATTCTGGAATGGTTCCAGAAGACTGGAGAATTGCATACGTCAGTCCACTCTTCAATAAGTGAGAGAGGCTGAAGAAAGGGAGCCATAGGCCATTTAGTCTGACCCCAGTGGTTGGGACGAGGTTCGAATTGATTAATAAGGATGAGGTCTCAGGGTACGTGGAGACACATGATAAAATAGGCCATAGTCAGCATGGTTTCCTCAAGGGAAAATCTTGTCTTACAAATCTGTTGGAATTCTTTAAAGAAGTAACAAACAGGATAGAGAAAGGAAAATTGGTTGATGTTGTGTACTTGGATTTTCAGAAGGCCTTTGACCTATTTCTTATGGTCTTATATACCGGTGATATTAAACCCGATTCTGATTCTGATACTGAGTACTTTGTCCTTCCCTGTAGCCATCCCTTGTTGTTCACAGCTTACCGAGTGGTTTCGTGCGTGCTCACTGTTATAGTTCAGGAAGTACGGCACGAGTGATAACGACAGGTTGATGGATTCTATGATGATGAAGGATGAATATTTGTCAGGAAACCAGGATCATTCCTCTGGTCTTCCTTGATGCAATCCCACGGGATCTTTGACATCTCACCCAGAGGGAATGTTGAGATTCAGTTTAATTTCTTAGGACAGCACTAGATACAATCCTGCGTTTGGGTCTTTGGAGTGGGTTTAGAATCACTCTATTCCTGAAATGAATGAACAGAAGGCTACACTCAGGTTGGAGGAACATACCTCATATCCCATCTGGATAGCGTCCAGCCTGATGGCATGAACATCAATTCCTCTAACTTCTGGTAATTTCCCACTTTGCGCCCCTCCTCCCCGCTTCCGTCTTTCTCCATTCTCCCATTCTGGTTATCCTCTCATCCTTCTCTTCTCATCTGCCCATTTCGTCCCTCTGGTTCCCCTCCTCCTTCCCTCTTTTTCTATTCTCCACCCTGTCCTCTTACCTCTTCTCCTCACCTGCCTATCACCTCCCCCTGGTGCCCCTCCTCGTTCCCTTTCTCCCATGGTCCACCTCCTCTCCTATCAGGCCTTTACCTCTTCCACTTATCATCTCTCAGCTTCTCACTTCACCCGTCCTCTCCCACCCACTCACTCACCTCCCTCCTCAGTTGGTCTTGCCTATCGCCTGCCAACTTGTACTAATCAATAAACTCCAGGACCTTGGCCTGAATACCTCCTTGTGCAGTTGGATCCTCCCTTTCCTCACTTGCAGACCTCAGTCGGTGCATTTGGCAACAACGTCTCTTCCACAATCTCCATCAGCACAGGCACACCACAAGGCAGCTTGGCCTCTGACAACTGTGGGGCTAAGCACAGCTCCTGTGCCACACTCACAGGTTTGCTAACGACATCACTGTCGCAGGCCGAATCAAAGGTGGTGGTGAATCAGTATTTAGGAGGGAGATTGAGAATCTGGCTGGTTGCTGCCATAACAACAACCTCCTACTCGGTCAGCAAGACCAAGGAGCTGATTGTTGACCTCAGGGGAAGAAACCTGAGGTCTGTGAGCCAGTCCTCGTCGGAGGTTCAGAGGCAGAGAGGCTCGGTAACTTTCAGTTCTCAGTGCTACTGTTTTGGAGGGCCATCCTGCACCCAGCACGTAAGTGCAATTACAGAAGAAGGTGTAGCAGCACCTCTACTTCCTTAAGGCGTTGCGAAGATTCAGCACGACATCTAAAACGATGACAAACTTTTATAGATGCACAGTAGAGAGTATATTGACTGGCTGCATCACAGCCTGGTTTGGAAACACCAATGCCCTTGAATGGAAAATCCTACAAAAAGTAGAGGATACAGCCCAGTCCATCGCTAGTAAAGCCCTCCCCACTATTGAGCACATCTACATGAAACACTGTCGCAGGAAAGCAGCGTCCATCATCAGGGACCCCCACCACCCAGGTCATGCTCTCTTCTCACTGCTGCCATCAGGTAGAAGCCTTACGACTCTCACCATCATGTTCAAGACGAGTTACTACCCCTCAACCACAGGCTGTCGAACCAAAGAGGATAACTTCACTCAACTTCACTTGCCCCATCATTGAAATGTTCCCTCAACCAATGGACTAACTTTCAAGGATTCTTCATCTCATGTTCTCAATATTTATTGCTTATTTATTTATTAGTATTATTTTTTTTCTTTTTCTTTTTGTATTTGCACAGTTTCTTGTCTTCTGCACTCTGGCTTTACTCTTTGGAGAGAAGGAGGATGAGAGGAGACATGATAGAGGTGTACAAGATAATAAGAGGAATAGATAGAGTGGATAGCCAGTGCCTCTTCCCCAGGTCACCACTGCTCAATACAAGAGGACATGGCTTTAAGGAAAGGGGAGGGAAGTTCAAGGGGGATATTAGAGGAAAGTTTTTTACTCAGAGAGTGGTTGGTGCGTGGAATGCACTGCCTGAGTCAGTGGTGGAGGCAGATACACTAGTGAAGTTTAAGAGACTACTAGACAGGTATATGGAGGAATTTAAGGTGGGGGCTTATATGGGAGGCAGGGTTTGAGGGTCGGCACAACATTGTGGGCCGAAGGGCCTGTACTGTGCTGTACTATTCTATGTTCTATGTTCTATGGTGGAACACTCTAGTTGTGCGGTCTTTCATTGATTCTGTTGTGGTTATGATTCTATAGATTTATTGAGTATGCCCACAAGAAAATGAATCTCAGGGTTGTACATGGTGACATATCTCACATTTTGATAATAAATGAACTTCAAGCTTTGAACTGTGGATACTCTGATCATTATTCTGTCCTGCTAATTCCTGCATACAGACCAGTGATTAAACCAGTCACGCCAGTTCAAAGGGAGATAAAAATCTGGCCAGAAGGAGCAAGCCCAACATTGCGGAACTGACCGTTATGAAAACACGGACTAGGTCACCTTCAGGGAGGCGGCTATCAACACATTAACATCAAAGACACCGGAGACGCGGGGCGCACATGGAAGAGCATTCAGACCCTAATGGACATTAAGTCCACCTTGCACGTCAATGACAGTGACGCCTCCCTTCCTGTTAGGCTGAATGTCTTTTACGCTCAGCTTGACACTTGGAACGAAGTTTTGGTGAGGAAGGCCCCCCCTCCCCCCGAGGAGAAGGTACTCTGTCTGGCCAGAGCTGATGTGAGGTAGACCCTAACCAAGATGAACCCCGTAAAGCTGTGGAGCCTGATAACATACCTGGTTGGATGCCAAGGGGTGTGCAGGCCAGTTAATTGAGGTTCTAACATGCATCTTCAACATCCGTCTGATACAGTTCACTGTCTCCACAGGCTACAAGGCAGCCACCATCATCTTGGTGTCCAAGAGGGTAACAGTACCTTGCCTCAACAACTACTGTCCAATGGCACTGACCTCACCAACAATGAAATACTTTGAATGGCTGCTTATGGATCATATTAAATCCCATTTCTGGCTACACTGGACCCTTTCCAGTTCACGTTCCACTCAAATCAGTCCACTGAAGATGGCACTCCACTCCGTCCTGTCCCACCTGGAAAATGGTGCCTCACACGCCAGAATACTGTTTATCGACTTCAGCTCGGCATTTAATACGATCATCCCTCAGTAGCTGATGGGTAACCGGTCCTCGTTGGGTCTCATTACCTCTCTCTGTAACTGAATCTTGAGAGTCAGCCCCTGTTGGCAGAAACATCTCCAGCTCCACCATGCTGGGCAGTGGCACACTGGCACCCCCAGTGTTGCCCGCTCTCTCTGCTGCTGATGATAAGCGCACTGCCAGACCCCGTTAAACCGAATCACCAAGTTCACTGGTGACACAGCAGCATCTGGCCTCACCAACGATGACGACAAGATGGTGTACAGAGAGGAAGCAGACCAGCTGGTAGAATGGCGTGAGCACAACAGCTTGAGTCTCAATGTGGACAAGACCAAAGAGTTGATTGTGGACTTTAGGAAGGTGTTGGCTGACCATTCCTCACTGCACAAACACGGCTCTCTGAGAAGAGAATTTGGAGCCCCAAGTTCTGGAAATGCACATAACGGATTATCTCACCTGATACCTCAACACCATCTCTTAGGTCAAGAAAGCATAGCAGCTGTCCACTTCCTGAGGGGATTGAGGTGAGCAAGGCTCCAACAACCCCCCCCCCCCACCCTAACCCATCCTAACCTACTTATATAGGAGCATCATCGAGAGTGTCCCGACCAACTGCATCAGCATCTGGTATGGGAATTGCAAGGAATCTGACTGCAAATCCCTAGAAAGGATTGGGAGAACTGCTAAGAGGATCAGCAGGGTAGCTCTTCCACCCATCAGAGATATTTATACAAAGCACTGCATACGAGGGCCCTTAGGAGTGATGCCTCCTATCCTATCCATCCATTTCTTTGGTCCCCTACTATCAGGCAGGAGGTACTGTAGCATTAGGACAAGGACTGTTAGGATGGGAAACAGCTTCTTCCCCAAGGCCGTGAGGTTACTGAACTCCCCATCCACCACTCAATTCTCACCATGTATGAAGCACCAGTAGCATTATACTGTTTACTTTTTAACTTGTGTCACCAATGCGCCTTATTATTGTTAATTTATTTGTGGTACTATTACATATGTGTAATGTGTGTGAGTTATATGTACTGTGTTGTGCACCTTGGTCCAGAGGAACATTGTTTCATTTGGTAGTATACTTTACGTGTCATGTGTGTGAGTTAAATGAACTGTGTTGTGCACTTTGGTCCAAAGGAACATTGTTTCCTTTGTTGGTATACATGTGTATGGTTGAACGACAATAAACTGACCTTGAACTTCCTCTCCAGTCCTGATGAAGGTTCTCAGCCTGAAATATTGACTATTTATTCCTCTCCACAGATGGTGCCAGACCTGCTTGGTTCCTCCGGAGTTTGGTGTGTGTTGCTCTGGATTTCCAGCATCTGCAGAATCTCCTGTGTTCACGAACGAAATGCTTTTCTCTTCGGATTCCATCCAAAAAACATGTCAACACATTTTGTGGAAAATCTGGTGCAGAGACACCAAGGGAAATCAAAGAAAAGATCATTTCCAGATACGGGTGGAGAAATGGCTGATGGTGTTTACGCAGTGTGAGGTTTTGCATTTGGGGACACCATAAGACCATGAGCTATAGGAGCAGAATTGGGCCATTTGGCTTATCGAGTCTGCGCCGCTATTTCATCATGGCTGATTCATTTTCCTGTCGGCCCCAATCTCCTGCCTTCTCCTTGTATTCCATCATGCCCCGACTAATCAAGAATCTATCAACCTCTGCCTTAATTATGCCCAATGACTTGGTCTTCACAGCTGCCTGTGGCAACAAATCCCACAGACTCACCATTCTCTGTCTAAAGAAATTCCTCCTCATCTCTGTGTCCTCTGGTCTTAGACTCCCCCACCAGGGGAAGCATCTTCTCCACATCCAGTCTATCGAGGCCTTTCACCATTCCATGGGTTTCAATGAGATAAATATAAAGGGAGGTCAAATATAAAGGGGAAGTATACAGGTATCAGAATCCGAATCTTGGTTCCTGGGTGATGGGGGCCCAGAGTGATGGACACCAACTTGTTGAGGCATTGCTCCTGGATGCTACAGAAGCTGGTGCCCATGATGGAGATGACTGAGTTTACAACTCTCGGCAGCTTATTTCCATCCTGTGCAGTAGACCCCACAATCCCCCCCCCCCCACACCAAATGGTGATGCAGCCAGTTAGAATGACAGGAATTTCAACAGCATTAATATACAGAGGGATATCAGGGTCTAAATCACTGAAAGAGGCTGATGAAAATGATGCATTTCACTGTGTATTTCAATGTACATCTGACAAATAAAGCTAATCTCTTTACCTCTTTCTGTCTCCACTGCCCCCTCGCTCTGTACGGTCCGGATACCAAGCCCCATTTGGATGAAAAAGTTATTCCTCGGCTCCCGACTGCTATCCCAAACATAAGGACTGTGGTGTTAGATATCTCTGCTGTGGGGAAACTGATCTTACCACCTGCACCATCTCAGCCCCCACAGCCCCGAACACTTCCACCAGCTTCCTTTTCCTCAGTTGTGAGGAAAACAAGCATCAGCTCGCCGGTCTCTCCTCATCACTGACGCCCTCCATCTCCAGCAGCACCCTGGCGAACCTGTCTCATATTTCATCACCTCCACCTAACTGAGTGATGATCAGACTTGTACCTCAAGAGATTCAGATTAGTGTTATCTGTCACACTAGGTGGTGGGGTGGAGATATGTCTCTACCAAAGGAGGTGTAAGGTGCTCCTTCCTTCTGCTAGCCTACAGCTCACCCTCGGGCAAGGTCTAGCACCTGCTTAGCCCCCTGATCAGGGTCACGTGAAGCCATTGGAGCAGGTAGCAGGTGGTCGTATGAGCAGCTGGTGCCCATCACAAGTCCCAGTTAAGCAACCACTGTCGTCACGCAGACAATCTTTGAAGAGTATTGATAACGGCTGGGGTCACCCGTCTTGTAAAGACACTGCCTAGAAGAAGGCAAAAGCAAACCACTTCTGTAGAACATAGAAACATAGAAAACCTACAGCACAACACAGGCCCTTCGGCCCACAAAGTTGTGCCGAACATGTTCTTACCTTAGAAATACCTAGGCTTACCCATAGCACTTTATTTTTCTAAACTCCATGTATCCATCCAGGAGTCTCTTAAAAGACCCTATCGTATCTGTCTCCACCACCACCGCCGGCAGCCCATTCCACATACTCACCACTCTCTGTGTAAAACACTTACCCCTGACATCTCCTGTGTACCTACTTCCAAGCACCTTAAAAATATGCCCTCTCATGCTAGCCATTTCAGACCTGGGGAAAATCTCTGACTATCCACACGATCAATGCCTCTCATTATCTTGTACACCTCTATCAGGTCACCTCTCCTCCTCCGTCGCTCCAAGGAGAAAAGGCCGAGTTCACTCAACCTATTCTCATAAGGCATGCTCCCCAATCCAGGCAACATCCTTGCAAATCTCCTCTGCACCCTTTCTATGGTTTCCGCATCCTTCCCATAGTAAGGCGACCAGAATTCAGCACAGTACTCCAAGTGGGGTCTGACCAGGGTCCTATACAGCTGCAATATTACCTCTCAGCTCTTAAGCTCAATCCCACGATTGATGAAGGCCAATGCACCGTATGCTTTCTTAACCACAGAGTCAACCTGCACAGCAACTTTGAATGTCCTATGGACTCGGACCCCAAGATCCCTCTGATCCTCCACACTGTCAAGAGTCTTACCATTAATACTATATTCTGTGGAAAGATTTGTCAAGAACAACCATGGTCATTGAAAGATCATCATACAACACGGCACATATTGAATAAATACATCAAAACATACAGTGAAATGCGTTGTTTTCCTCAATGATCAACCCAGTCTGAGGGCGTGCTGGGTTTGGGTTAACCCTAATGCCTGTAAGGGTCACTACACTTTCAGCACCAACATAAAGTACCCACAACTTACTAATCCTAACCGGAATGTGAGAGGAAACTGGAGCACCCAGAGGAAACTTGCATGGTCACGGGGAGAAAGTACAAACTCCTTACAGGCAGTGGTGGGAATTGAACCACCATCACTGGCCCTGTAAGGTGTTAGACGACTGTGCACTCTGGTACATAATATTTCAGCTGTGACCTAACCAATCTTTTACAAACTTGTACCACATCTGTCACCCAAAATCAGAACTTCCCAGTGGCCAAACATTTTAATCCGGATTCCCATTCCCATTCCAACATGTTTGTCCATGGCCTCCCCTTGTGCCAAGATGAGCCATCCTCAGGTTGAAGAAGCAACACCTTATATTTCATCTGGGTAGCCTCCAACCTGATGGCATAAATACCAATTTCTCCATTCCGTTAAAAAATTTCCCTTCCCTTCCTCTCTTCCTCTATTACCCACTCTGGTCTCTTACATCTTCTCACCTGCCTTTCACCTCCCCCTGGGTCCCCTCCTCCTTCCCTTTCTCCAATGGTCCACTCTCCTCTCCCATCAGATTCCTTCCTCTCCAGCCCTTGACCTTTCCCACCCACCTGGCCTCACCTATCTCCCTCCCTTCCCCTCACCTTTTTATTCTGGCATCTTCCCCCTTCCTTTCCAGTCCTGATGGAGAGTTTCGGCACAAAATGTCAACTACTTATTAATTTCCACAGATGCTGCCTGGCCCACTGAATTCCTCCAGCATTTTGTGTGTGTTGCTTTGGACTTCCAGTATCCATGGTCTTATATTCTATTGCATGTTTTACATGTCCCATAAACCTTCTTAACTAACTTATAGCACCTGTGCTGTCTCCTCTTGGGATCATCAAAATGTCCCTCTCTTTCTCTGTCCCTTAAGGCCTTAAAGTTCTGTCCTGATGAAGGGTCTCAGCTCAAAATGTCGACTGTTTACTCTTTTCCATAGATGCTTCCTGGCCTGTTGTGTTCCTCCAGCATTTTGTGTCTGTTGTTTTTAGATTTCCAGCTTCTGCAGATTTTCTCATGTTTAAAATGCATAGTGTGTGTGCTAACTAATTAATCTTCTCAAACTGCTTTACACTTTACATTTATCAGGATTAATCTGTCATCTCTCTGCTCATCGTCCTAACAGATTAAAATTGTCCTATAGCCCAATGCCCTCCTCAAAAGAACAACATCATCAACTTTCCTGTCAGCTTTAAACCTGCTCTTTATATCTCCTACACTTGCATCTAAGTTGTTGGAAGTGCTAGGTGTCCGATCACCGATTCCTGTACAGTACTGCTCACGGCCTTTGAAACAGTAAAACACCATCCCTGCCTTCTATTACCAATGAATTTTGGATCTGGTTTGCCAACTTCAAAAGTTCAAAGTAAATTTATTATGAAAGTACATGGACATCACCATATACAACCCTAAGATCCATTTCCTTGTGGGCATACTCAATAAATCCATAACGGAATAATCGCCATAATAGAATCAATGAAAGAGCACACCAATTTCGGCATTCAACTGGTGTAAAAAAGACACAAGCTGAGCAAATATAAAAATAAATAAATAATAATAATAATAAATAAACTATAAATATCATGAACATGAGATGAAGAATCTTTGAAAGGGAGTCCATAGGTTGAGGGAACATTTTAGTGATTTGGCAAGTGAAGTTGAGTAAAGTTACCCCTTTGGTTCAAGAGACTCCTGGCTGAGGGGTAATATCTGTTCCTGACCTTGGTGGTGTGAGTCCTGAGGCTCTGTTACCTTTTTCCCAACGGTGACAGCAAGAAGAGAGCATGACCTGTGTGGTGGGAGGACAGGGGTCTGGTCCCTGATGATCGATGCTGATTTCCTGCAACACCATTTCATGAAGGTGTGCTCAATGGTGGGGAGGACTTTACCCGTGATGGACTGGGCCATATCCACTACTTTCTGCAGGATTTTCCTTTCAAGGGCAATGGTGTCTCCATACCAGGTTGTGATGCAGCCAGTCAACATACTCTCCACTAAACTTCTGTAGGAGTTTGACAAAGTTTCAGACAACATGCCGAATCTTCGCAAACCCTTAAGGAAGCAGATGTGCTGCCATGCTTGCTCCGTAATTGCACTTAATTGTTAATTGGCTTAACTTCATAATTGGACCCAGGACAGAAATGATAACGCTGAGGAATTTAAAGCTGCTGACCCTCTGATCCTCTGATGAGGACGGGCTGACAGATCTCTGGTTTCTTCCTCCTGAAGTCAATAATCAGCTCCCTGGCCTTGCTGACTTTGAGTAAGAGGTTTTAGTCTTGGCAGCACTCCGCCAGATTTTTAAACTCCCTCCTAAATGCTGATTCATCACGACCTTTGATTCCGCCGACGACACGAGTGTCGTCAGTAAATTTGATTATGGCATTTGGAACTGTGCTCAGCCTCACAGTCGTAAGTGTAAAGTGAGTAGAGCAGGGTGTTAAGCACACAACCCTGTGGTGCACCTGTGCTGAAGGAGATCGTGGAGGAGGTCTGGTTGCCAGACTGACTGGAGTCTGCAAGTGAGGAAATCAGGGATCTAATTGCACAAGAGGTATTGAGGCCAAGTTCTTGGACCTCAACTTGCCCTAAACTCCAAGGGTTCTAACTCCTCGGACTAGTTTATTTTTTATTCCATTTGTACTTTTTATTTGAGCTTATATTAATTTAATACCATTGCACTGAACTGTTGCGACAAAACAAATTTCATGTCATTTACGTCAGAGCTAATAAATCTGATTCTGATGTGAGATCTTGTTCAAACTCCCGACTTAAGGGTGGTGGGGTGGAGATGCATCTCTACTAAAGGAGGTGTAACGCACTCCTTCTGTTTAGCCTCCCCCCCCCCCACCCGCCTGATCAAGGTCACATGAAGCCATGGAGCCAGGGGAGAAGGTGACGGATGGTCGTACGAGCAGCTGGGTCACATCACAAGTCCTGGTTATGTGACCACTGACACCAGGCAGACAACCTCTGAAGAGTATTGATAATGGCTGGGGTCACCCATCTTGTAAAGACACTGCCCAGAAGAAGGCAATGGCAAACCACTTCTATAGAAAAATTTGCCAAGGACAATCATGACTACCATGATCAATACATGACGCAATACGGCACATAATGATGGTGATGAGTGAAATCCATGTGGACAACAATATACATTCTATTATGTACCTCCTTGAAAAACTTGTTCCAATTGGCCAAACGGAACCTGCACCTAACAAAGCCATGCAAATGCATATTTATATCTTCATTTATTTAATTGGTTTGTTTTTGTCATTATTTATTTAGAGACACAGCATAGAACTGACCCTTCCTGCCCGATGAGAATGCACTGTCCATCGACCCACCTATTTAACCCTAGCTTAATCACAGGGCAATTTACAGTGACCAATTAACCTACTAACCGGTACGTCTTTGGACTGTGGGAGGAAACCGGAGAACCCGGAGGAAACCCACGCATTCTCAGGAAGGATACACAAACTTACTTACAGGCAGTGTTGGATTTGAGCTCTGATCTCCAACGCCCCAAACTGTAACACCATCGTGCTAACTGCTACACCGCCGTGGCACCCTGTTTGCCAGTGTCTCTCTGTCTGATGTATCCAATGATGTGAGGGAGAGTTTTTAAAGTGGAAAACCTGTTGCACTGGGGCAGTCCCACTCTCTCGACCTCAGAAGTCCGGGTCCAGTGGCACGGACAAGCGTCACAGACTGGGGTCTTCCTTGGTTGCGGTGGATGACCGTGACGTCTTCTGTGCCTTGTCGTGCCCTTCGCTCTCCCCGGAGCGTTGCAGAACCGCCTTCCTGGCTGTTGGATCTCACTGTAGATCTCATCTGCCCAGACTGCCAGAGCTGGTTTTGCATGCCAGGACAGGCATGACCCTATCTCACCGGGCTATGAGGCAAGTAGAGAAGGGGGCTAGGCACACAGCTTTGTGTTGCACTGGTCTTGATGGAGATCGTGGAGGAGATGTCATTGTCAATCTACACTGACTGAGTTTTGCCTGCGATGGACTCGTGGATCCAACTGGACAAGGAGGCATTGAGGCCAAGGTCAGAAGCAGAATCCGATTTAATACCACTGACGAATGTCATGAAATTAGTTGTTATGCAACAGCAGTGCATTGCAGCACGTAATAAGAAACATAAATTACAGTCAGTATATATATTTTAAGAATTAAATTAAATAAGTAGCGAAAAGCAGGAAAAAAGTAGTGAGGTGGTGTTCATTGGTTCAATGTCCATTCAGAAATCAGAGGGGAAGAAACTGTTCCTGAATTGCTGAGTGTGTGCCTTCAGGTTCCTGTAGCTCCTTCCTGGTGGTAGTAATGAGAAGAGGACATGTCCTGGGTGATGGGGTTCCTTAATGATGGATGCCGCCTTTCTGAGGCATCGCTCCTTGAAGATGACCTGGATCCTGTAGAGGCCAGTGCCCTTAATGGAGCTGACTGAGTTTACAACTTCCTGCAGTTTTTTCCATTCTTGTGCTCCTGACTCTTCACCCCCTGATACCAGACGGTGATGCAGCCAGTCAGAATGCTCTCCACGGTACATCAGTAGAAATTTGCGAGTGTCTTTGGCGACACACCAAATCTCGTAGCACTCCTGATGAAATGTAGCTGCTGTCGTGCCTTCTTTGTAACTGCATTGATATATTGGAGCTTATTGGGTATCTTGGAGTTTACTAATTAGTTTGGATGGGATGATAGTATTGAAACCCCAATCTGTGTTTTCTGGTGTTGTGAAGCAATCACACAAACTGCTATACTACCTTTCCACACCACGCTCCCCCCCATTCGCACTCTTGTCCTTGAGAGTGCATACTGAGCACCCAGTGGTGTACCAGTTTGCTATGCTAATGGAGCTACATAAAGGCTCCTTGATGTTATTGTAATTGAAGAGTCTGTGACAGGGATCAAATGATTAAAATTGCTATCAATGTTCGCTTTAAATTAGGCCAGTAACCATTACTGCATGAGACGATATTAATTAAAAGAAATGAAAATGTTATATGACACAATTGGGTTAATGATAATAAATATTTTTAATCATAACCACCTGTAATGCCAATGTATTTTTCTTCATTTGAAAAGTTGCCCGGCAATATTAAGAAACATCAAGTAGATTAAAAAGCAGCTCGGACATGCATTATTGATAGACGCGGTTTCTATTTTGGGAACTATTTCTCTCTTTGGTGACCACTTAATGAGACTGCCTAGAATATTTAATAGTACAATCTGAAACCAAAGTTGAAAAGGGTTTGAACAACTGCTGTTGAAGGAAACATTTCCACCCACCCAATCCTCACCAACTAATTACAAAAATACAAATCTGGGCAATTTTGGCGCAGTTTGTGATTCTGATTGTCTTGAGAAATAAAATTTTGGATTTATGTTATAGGTTCCCAGGGTTTTATTGTTATATACATATTTATTCAAGCCTCAGAAATGACTTAGTTATCAACACTCTGAGTGACACGGAGAGCACTGTGATCGGTTAAGAGAGAAAATAAATCCGTCATGATTGAATGGCAGAACGGTCTTAATGGGCGGAATGGCCTAATTCTGCTCATTTACAGTTTTATGGTCGCATCATAGCTTGGTAAGGAGAGACACAGGCCCTTTGACCCATCAAGCCTGTGCTGACCATTAATCACCCACTTACACTATGTCTACATGAACATCATTGTTTACCCTCTCCTTATTCTTACTAGGCCCCCCTTGGCAGCTCCGACAAGAGAGAATTTCCTCAGTGCCCCACTGCAAGTACCAACCTGGACTAAGTTTCCACGTCACTGTGAGAATTAAACTCACAACCGTCCAATCCTGAGGTAGAAGCATCAACATGAGTCCAGATTCCCTCTCCACAGATGCTGCCCGACTCACTGAGGGTTTTTGCCAAAATTCACTTCTGTCCCTTTTTTCCTCTTCTGGGTGTCCATCAGAAACAGGTTCATTACTATCACAGACTTGTATGATGCTGAATTTGTTGTTTTAAAGCAGCAGCCTTACAGTGCAAAGACACAACTTACTTACTTACTGCCAGTTACGCCACTGGCACTTACGGCAGCAGAGAAGGTCCTCCATCTCTGGCGGTGTTCAGGGCTTCCTTCATCGTGTCAGTAGCTTCCTCTCGGTTTTCACTACTGCAAGTCCCGGGTGGAGACTCAGGAATACCATCGCTCTCAGATGTAGAAGGATTCTTCATTGCTGTTTCTGTAACAATTTTGTTTTACCAGCAACGCTCCCTCTAACTTGTAATGATCAGTGTGTGCAAAAATCTTGTGCTGTGCAATTATTTCCCCAGTCACAACATGTACGCACTGAATAATTTAATAGAACATAGCACTGAGAGATTTACAGCACATTACAGGCCCTTCGGCCCACTATGTTGTACTGACCACGTAACCTACTCTAGAGACTGCCTAGAATTTCCCTAGCACATAGCCCTCTATTTTTCTAAGCTCCATGTACCTATCTAAGAGGCTCTTAAAAGACCCTATTGTATCCACTTCCATCATCATCACTGCCAGTGCATTCCACACATCCACCATTCTCTATGTGAAAATTGTACTCCTGACATCCCCTCAGTACCTATTTCCAAGCATCTTAAAACTATGCCCCCCCCCTGTGATAGCCATTTCAGCCCTGGGAAACAGCCTCTGGGTATCCACACGACCAATGCCCCTCATCATCTTATACACCTCTATCAGGTCACCTCTCAACCTTCATCTCTCCAAAGAGAAAAGGCCAAGTACACTCAACCTATTCTGGTAATTTCTTCAATAAATAAGCCATTTCTAAAATCTGCAGACAATCCATCACAAACTCAATGTTGTCAACACCGTCTGCATCAGAAACTGAAAAGGGAAATGTGATTGTGTGCGATCGTGAAATATACTTAACAGGCCAACGAGGTAGAGAGCGACAACCTTTTCTGCGCAGATTAACTTCCTTTGTGTGCGCGTGCGCACACACACACACCTTACAGGGAACGATATTTGCTTGAACCTGGAGGACTGGTGGGCCACTCTTAGTCTGTCCTCTACCCTTTGACCTGTTTGGCATGGGTGACCCTACCAAGAGCCAAAGCATAAAGCCCTGACTCCAGCCAACATAGCTCTCCGGGTCATTGAGGATGCAAGCCTCCAAACCCTACAACAAGGTTGTGGCCCTCTTGGAGGGTGAGGACATAAAGTTACAAAAAATAAGTACATCATACAAAATGAAGTACTAACGAGAGAGTGTTCATGAGTGGACCATTCAGAAATCTGATGGCGAATGGGAAGAACTGGATGCCTCAGTTCTGAATGGTATTTGCTTACTTTTATTGTTCGCACAACTTGTTCATTTCTTCTGCACATTGGATATTTGTCAGTCTTCTTTTTTAACGGGTTCTGTCGGGATTCTTTGCTTTGTGGCTGCCTGTAAGGAGTTGAATCTCAAAGCTAATTGCACAAATGCTGGAGAAACTCAGCAGGTCAGACAGCATCCACAGAAAAGAACAAACGGTGGATGTTTTGGGCCGAGACTCTTCTCCGGGACTGAGAAGGAAGGGGGAAGATGCCAAAATTAAAAAGTTAGAGTGAGGGGAAGGAGGATAGCTTAAGGTGACAAGTGAAACCAGGTGGGTGGAAAGGTAAAGGGCTGGAGAGGAGAGTGGACTACAGGACAAAGGGAAGGAGGAGGAGATCCGGGGGAAGTAATAGACAGGTAAGAATAAATGAAATGTCAGAATGGGGAATAGAGGAAGGAGTGGGGTGGGGGGAAGATTTTGTTTACTGGTGGGAGAAATCGATAATCATGCCATCAGGTTGGAGGGTGCCCAAATGGATTACAAGGTGTTGCTTCTCCACCGTGAGGATGGCCTTACCTTGGCACAGGAGAAGACCATGCATTAACATGTCAGGACGGGAATGGGAATTGGAATTAAAAGGTATGGCCGTCTGCTTTTGTGGCGGATGGAGCCGAGGTGCTTGACGAAGCGGTCCCCCAATTTACTATTGGGTCTCACCAGTGTAAAGGAGGCCACACTGGGAGCACCAGACACAATAAATACCCCAGTAGGTTCGCAGGTGAAGTGCTTCCTCATCCTGAAGGACTATTTGGAGCTTTGAATAGGGGTGAGGAATCTGAAGGTTGTAGATAGTATAGATACTTTGATAATAAATGTTCTTTGAACTTTGAACTTTGAAGAAGCTGTTCCTAAATCACTGAGTGTGGGACTTTGGGCTCCTGTACCCCCACCCTGATGGTAGTAACGAGAAGAGGGGTCTTCAGGCTCCTGTACCTCCTCCCTGATGGTAGTGATGAGAAGAGGGGTCTTCAGGCTCCTGTACCTCCTCCCTGATGGTAGTAATGAGAAGACTGCATGTGCCAGACGTTGAGGGCCCTTAAAGATGGACTCCACCTTCTTGAGGCCCCGCCTTTTGCAGATGTCCTTAATGGTGGGGAAGGTGCTGTCCATGATGGAGTAGGTTGAGTCTACAACCCTCTGAGGCCTCTTGGGATCCTGTGCACTGGAGCCTCCACACCAGGCTGAGATGTAAACAGTCAGAATGCTCTCCACTGAACATAAATAGACATTTCTAAGAGTCTTTGGTAACAAATCTCCTCAAACTACTAATGAAGTAGAGCCACATTCCAGAATTAAAATTCCCTTTGGCCATGATTGAAAAATCCCTTTGTCTCTGGGTCTTAGTCTAGGTTTCTAGCAATTAGATTGACTGTATAATCAATATGTTGTCAAACCTCTAAATTAATAATTTTCAGAGGAAGAGTTGAAGACCAGACATACACAAATTCATTCCAAATTCCAAACATATAAATATATTCAAAACAGGAGAGTATTTTTACACCTATCCATCACAGAGCATTTATTGTAAGTCTTATTGTCCATGCATGTGTCCGAGGTGCCAATGTAAAGGGCTGGAGAAGATCAGAAGGTATGCATCAACAAAAGGAAGCCAGTAAGATAGTTCAGTCATTTCCATAAGAGCATAAGATATAGGAGCAAAATTAGGCCATTTCTCCCATTGAGTTGGCTCCACCATTTCATCAAGGCTGATCCAAATTTCCTCTCAGCCTCAATCTCCTGACTTCACCCTATTTCCCTTCATGCCCTGACCAAACAAACTCTCCCTTAAACATACATAAAGACATGGCCTCCACAGCTGCCTGTGGCAATGAATTCCACAGATTCACCACTCTCTGGCTAAAGAAATTCCTCCTCATCTCGGTTCTAAAAGGATACCCTTCTATTCTGAGGCTGTGTCCTTTGGGCTTAGACTGTCCCACCATAGGAAACATCCTCTCCACATCCACCCTGTTGAGGCCTTTCACTGTTTGATAGGTTTCAAAAAGGCCACCCCTCATTCTTCTGAATTCTAGTGAATACAGGCCCAGAGTCACCAAGCACTCTTCATATGACAAGCCATTCGATCCTGGACTCATTTTCGTGAACCTTTTTTGAACCCTCTCCAGTTTCAGCACGTGTCCTGGCTGCTGAGTCATGGAATCATAGAGCAATATAGCATAGATGCAGGCTTTTCAACCCATTCATTCCAGGCTGAACATTGTGTCCACCCAGTTAGTCCCAACTTCCTGTGTTCAGTCGCTATCCTTCAGTTCCCCACCCCTCCAATTTGTCATGGTCCTCGGACCTTATTTGTCGACCAGCACTGCACATTCTCTGTAACAGTAGCTGTAAAATTATATCCTGTCTTCTGGTATTGATCATCTGTTTGTACTACCTCGATGTACTTATGTCTTGGAATTATCTTTATCAGGAATACTCAGCCATATTTATGCCATACAGCCTTACCATTAACCGAGAGGTCCATGGACCCCAGGTTGTAACCCCTGAACTATATGGGTGGCTTGTAAAACAATGCTTTTTCACTTTATCTGAATTAGAATCAGGTTTAATATCACCAGCATATGTTGTGAACTTTGTTGTCTTTTCAGCAGCAATACCATGCAATACATAATAATAGAGAAAAAAAATCGTGAATTTGAATATATATATAGTAGTTAAATTAAATGAGTAGTTCAAAAATCAAAAATAAAGAAAAAGTAGAGACATAGTGATCATGGGTTCAATGTCCATTCAGGAATTGGATGGCAGAGAGGAAGAAGCTGTTCTTGAATCATTGAGTGTGTGTCGTCAGGCTTTTATACCTCCTTCCTAATGGGAGCAACGAGAACAAGGCGTGTCCTGGGTGGTGGAGGTCCTTAATGATGGATGCTGACTTTTTGAGTCATCGCTCCTTGAAGGTGTCCTGGACACTATGGAGGCTAGTGCCCATGATGGAGCTGACTGAGTTTACGACTCTCCACATCTTATTTCAATCCTGTGTAGTAGCCTCCCCATCCCTCCATCCATCACCATGCCAGATGGTGATGCAGCCAGTTAGAACGCTCTCCAGAGTACATCTGTAGAAATTTGCGAGTGGATTTGGTGAGACACCAAATCTCCTCAAACTCAGAATGAAATAAGCTGCTGTCGTGCCTTCTTTGTGGTTGCATCTGTATGTTGTTCACTCCTTACCCCTCCATACCCTACTCCTCTATGTCCCTCTCAAGTGCTAGAACTGGGATGCTTTATTCTTGGTAGAGATAAGGTTTGAACTCTTGATCTACTAACCTATTTTGTCACGGCTCATGAACCTTATTTGTGCCAGCACCGTGCTTTCCAATCCTTTTTTATGCCACAGAGCCTTACCATGAACCGAGAAGTGCAGGACACCTGGGTGGGAAATCTTGATCTATATGGATAGCTTGCAAAATAACACTTTTTCACTTTATCTTGGTACATTTCCTCCAAGAGGACCACAACCTTGACATAAGGTTTGGGGGCTTGCGTGCCTCAATGACCTGGCGAACTACGTTGGCTGGATTCAAGGCCTTGAGCTTTGGCTCTTGGTAGGGTCACCCATGCCAGACAGGTCAAAGTTTAGAGGCCAGACTAAGAGTAACGCATCAGTCCTCCGGGTTTGGGGGCTCAACTCAGGGCTAACTACCCTGACAGGTCAAAAAAGAAGTTACAAAAGAGCAATGAAGATTCTTACGTTATCTGTGTTGGACGATATAGACAGACAGGGATGGAGGATGTTCACTGCTGCTTGAACACCAGCAGTATAATGGGCAGTAAGTGAGTAATTTGGTACATTTGACAGTAATGGAACAATTACAATTAGATTTAAAGCATTGTATTAATTTTAAATAACATCCATGCCATTGTCCAGTAAACTTCAAAGTATCATTGCTTGGTTGTACACTGCAGGACAAGGACTAGTTTTCTATCTGTAATACGAGAATCTGATTGATTTAATAGGTTTTGTTTTCTCTGATTAAAGTTTAAACACCTGCTGTTGCCAAGTACAAAGCTAATTTTACATGAATTCAGATGGCCTTGAACCTTCACAGTGGAGATATCACTGACAATTGTTTATTTCACAAAGGCCCATAAGAAATAAAAGCATCCATCACACATCCCCTGAAATTTGCCTCACTCTTCCATGAGGTCATCACTGATTGTCCACTGCTTGACTCTAATCCTTTCACTGGTAAATTGGTTTAGTATTGTCACATAAGACCATAAGACATAGGAGCAAAGATAGTCCATTTGGCCAACTGAGACTTCCCTGCCATTCCATCAACTGATCTACTTTCCTTTTCAACCAGTAACCTTTAATGTCCTTACTAATTAAGAACCTATCAACCTCTATTGTTCCTCCAAGAGGGCTACAACCTTGTTATGGTTTGGAAGCTTGCATACCTCAATGACCCAGAGAGCTATGGTGAATGGAGTCAGGGCCTTGTGTTTTGGCTCTTGGTAGGGTCACCCATGCCAGACAGGTCAAAGGGTAGAGGCCAGGCTAAGAGTGGTCCACCGGTCCTCCAGATTCAGGGGTTCAGCTCAGGATTGACAACCCTGACTAGTAAAAAAAGCAATTGTGATGGAAACAGCATTGAAGAATCCTTCTATACAGACAGATATGGAGGGCCTTCATTGTTGCTATTCTATAGATTTGCTGAGTATGCCCACAGGAAAATGAATCTCAGGGCTGTATGTGGTGACATATATGTACTTTGATAATAAATTTACTTTGAACTTTGAGCTTTTCATTTCATTATTTTTGAAAGCGTCTTCACCTTACCGAATTTTTTTATGCTTAAGACTTTTGCACAGCACGGTGTTCCATTCATAACTTCACTTTTCCGTTAATCTGACTCTGTACCTCGTACACATGGGGATGAGGTTCCTCTTTCAGTGGCTGGCCTTCCTATCTACCAGGGTAGGTCTTACCCAGTGAACGGTAGGGCACTGAGGAGTGTGGTAGAACAAAGGGATGGGGGAATACAGGTTCATAATTCATTGAAAGTGGCTTCGCAGGTTGATATGGTCATAAAAAAGCTTTTGAAACATTGGCCTTCATAAATCAAAGTATTGAGTGCAGGTGATGGGATGTTCTGTTGAAGTTGTATAAGACATTGGAGAGGCCTAATTTAGAATATTGTGTGCAGTTTTGGCCTCCTATCCACAGGAAGGATGTAAATAAGAGTGAAAGGGTGCAGAGAAGATTTACAAGAATATTGTCGGGACTGGAGGATCTGAGTTCTAAGGAAAGATTGAAGAGTTTAGGACTTTATTCCTTAGAACGTAAAAGATTGAGTGAGATTTGATCGAGGTATACACAATTATGAGGGGTATAGACTGGGTAAATGCAAGCAGGCTTTTTTCACAGATATTTGGTGGGACTACAACTAGAGGTCATGGGTTAAGGGTGAAAGGTGAAAAGTTTAATGGGAAAATGAGCGGAAATTTCTTCACTCAGAGGAATGAGCTGTCAGCGCATGTGCTGCATGGGAGCTCAATTTCAATGTTTAAGAAAAGTTCGGATAGGTGCATGAATGTCACATGTACATTGAAACACACAGTTAAATACTACATGTTGTTTGTATAAAATCAGCAAGGATTGTGCTGGGCAAACCCACAGGTGCATTGAGGTTGAAAGTTCAAAGTTCAAAGCAAATTTATTATCAAAGTACATACAGTATATGTCACCATATACAACCCTGAGATTCATTTTCTTGTGGGCATACTCAACAAATCTGCAGAATAATAACCATGTCAGAATAGATGAAAGACCATCCAATTAGGGCTTTTAACCAGAGTGCAGAGGGCAACAAACTGTGCAACTGCAAAAAGAAAACAATAATCATAATAAATGAATAAACAATAAATATTGAGAACATGAGACGAAGAGTCCTTGAAGGTAAGTCCATTGGCTGTGAGAACATTTCAATGATGAGGCAAGAGAAGTTTTGGTGAAGTTATCCCCGCTGGTTCAAGAGCCTGATGGTTGAGGGGTAGTCACTGTTCCTGAACCTGGTGGTGCGAGTCCTGAGGCTCTTGTACCTTTTTCCCTGATGGCAGCAGTGAGAAGAGAGCATGTCCTGGTTGGTGGGGGTCCCTGATGATGGATGCTGCTTTCCTGCAACAGCATTTCATGTGGATGTGCTCAATGGTTGGGAGGGCTTTACCCATGATGGACTGGGCCATATCCACTACATTTGATAGGGTTTTCTGTTCAAGGGCATTGGTGTTTCCACATCAGGCTGTGATGCAGCCAGTCAATATACTCTCCACTAGACGTCTATAGAAGTTTGTCAAAGTTTTAGATGTCAGCCAAATCTCTGCAAACTCCTAAGGAAGTAGAGGTGCTTCTGTGCTTTCTTCATAATTGCAGTTAGATGACGAGCCCAGTACAGGTCCTCCAAAATAAAAGCCCCGAGGAAGTTTAAAGTTGCTAACTGTCTCCACTTTTGATCGTCCAATGAGGACCAATTCATGGACTTCTGGTTTCCTAACTCCTGAAGTCAAAGAACAAGTTAAAACAATAAAAGAATGCAGAATAAAGTGTAATTGCTGCAGAGAAAGTTCAGTGCAGGCAGACAATAAAGTTCAGTGTGAGCTAGGCTGAATGGTCAAGAAGACATCTTGTGGAATTGTTTAAGTGAGCTGGGTCTTCTTTCGTTGGAGCGAAGGACGATAAGAGATGATTTGATAGACGTGTACAAGATGATAAGAGGCATAGATTGAATGGATAGCCAGAGACTTTTTTTTCCCAGATGAATATAGCTAATACCAGGGGGCATAATTTTAAGGCAATTGGAGAAAAGTATAGGGGGATGTCGAGGGTAAGATCTTTACACAGAGCGGTGGGTGCACAGAACCTCCTGCCAGGGATGGTAGCAGAGACAGATATCATAGGGACATTTAAGAAATGGGGGCCTCAGTCACTCACATTTCCCAGTAATCTATCATTACGTATTGAAGACACTTTGTTTAGCAGACGTTCAATCATAAAACCAGCTGGGCATTTTGAAGCTCTCTTGCAAACTGCACAGACTAACTAGTGATGAATCTTCAAAGCTCAAAGTTCAAAGTAAATCTATTATCAAAGTGTGTGCCTGTCACCATATACAACCCTGAGATTCGTTTACTTGCAGGCATTCACAGCGGAACCAAGAAATGCAATAGAATCAATGAAAAATGAACACAACGACTGACAAACTACCAATGTTCAAAAGAAGGCAAGCTGTGCAAATGCAAAAATCATTAATTAATAAACAAACAAATAAAAATTGATGCTGGTTTATTTGAGTTACTGTCATTTTCCTGTTGGCTTCAACCAGTCTGACCATTCTCCTCTGACCTCTCTCATTAACAAGGTGTTTCCATCCACAGAGTGGCCACTCACTGGATGTTTTTCTGTTTCTCTCGCCATTCTCTGTAAACTGTAGAGACTGTTGCGCTTGAAAATCCCAGGAGATCAGCAGTTTCTGAGATACTCAAACCACCCCATCTGGCACCAACAGTCATTGCATGGCCAAAGTCACTTAGGTCACATTTCTTCCCCATTCTGATCTTTGGTCTGAACAAGTTTATTAGAGAGAGTAAGGGGTTAAAAAGGGAGTGGGATCCATTTGAGGATGTAAGAAATAGGCAATTTAAAGCTCCAGACCAGGTTTTCAGGCTGAATAAAGGTGTCCTACAAAACTGTGGTCAACACTAGGAATTTAAAAAAAAACTGCAGATGCAGGAAAACAGGATTAAAGGTTTATCTTAAAAGTGAGGAAGTCGGCAGATGCAGGAAATCCAAAGTAACACACACATACACACACACACATGCACAAATTGCTGGAGGAACTCAGCAGGTCAGGCAGCATCTATGGAGATGAATAAACAGTCGGCATTTCAGGCCGAGACCCTTTATCTGTTGTAGTTTAGTTCTGCAGAAGTTAACTAACTTGTGAAACCTCCTTAATCTTCAATGAAGGAAACAACACTGACATGCCTTCCTTGTGAATGCATCTCTACACCGGACTCAGGGAACGACATATGAAATGTTAACACCCAGGAGTTTAAAGCTGCTGGCCCTTTCCACTGCCGATCCACAATGTGAAACTGTACATGTTTGCTCCCCCTACTTCTTCTTCCTGAAGTCAGCAACCAGCTCCTCTGTTTTGCAGGTTTGTGAGAGGTTGTTGTTGTGACACCACTCAGCTAGGTGTCCCATCTCACTGACTCATCGTCAAACTGTTATTTGTCCAGCTACTGCGGTGTCATTGGTGAATTTGTATCTGACTTTGGAGCTGCCACATAGAAATCTGAACACAGCACGTACATAAGTAAGGCAAGCAGATATGTGAATGTGTGTGAGGGCAAACAAGTAAGGCGTATTTATTTTGCTTTATGAAGCAGAGCGTATCAAAGTGACAGAATCCACTGTTTGGACGGCCTAAGCGCCAGGCCGAATCGAGGTGGTGGGATCCAGCCCCAGGGCATACCGAAGCAACTGAACATGATGTTTGGATGATGATTTAAGCTCTTGGGCCAGATTGAAAAGGTCAGGGTGCTGGGGCTGGAGGCGAGACATGGGCCAGTTCAGATCACTGCTCCGCGATGTTCACTGGGCCCTGCGCTGAATTGAGGCTGTGGCTTCGTGTCTGTGGACAGACTCCCTTTCGTGGACTTCAGTCCTGAATGCTATTTGCTTGCTGTTATGATTTGCATGATTTGTTTTTTCCCTCTGGACATTGGGTGTTTGAAGGTCTTTTTTAAAAGGGTTCTTTTGGCTTTCTTTGTTTTGTGGCTGCCCGTAAGGTTGCATAACGTATACATACTTTGATAATAAATATGTGTTGAACTTTGAAAACAATATGGAATATGCTGTTCCTGTGTATTATATAAATGTTATTCTTTCACTAACAATTATTTAGCATCCTTTACTATCACCTTAATGATGCCTTTCTGAGGCTTTGTTCCTTGAAGATATTCTTGATGTGGAAAGGCTGGTGCCCATGATGGAAATTTACAACTTCATGCAGTTTTTTCTCGATCACCCCCCGCCGTACCAGACGGTGATGCAGCCAATTACCATGCTCTACACGGTACATCAGAATCTGGTTTATTATCACTGGCATGTGGCATGAAATTTATTAACTTAGCAGCAGCAGTTCAATGCAATACATAATCTAGCAGAGAGAGAGAGAAATAATGAATAAAATAACAACATAATAATAAATAAACAAGTAAATCAATTACATATATTGAATACATTTTTAAAAATGTGCAAAAACAGAAATATTGTATATTAGAAAAAGTGAGGTAGTGACCAAAGCTTCAATGTCCATTTAGGAAGAAGCTGTTCCTGAATCGCTGAGTGTGTGCCTTCAGGCTTCTGTATCTCCTACCTGATGGTAACAGTGAGAAAAGGGCATGCCCTGGGTGCTGGAGGTCCTTAATAATGTACGCTGTCGTTCTGAGAGACCGCTCCCTAAAGATGTTCTGGGTACTTTGTAGGCTAGTACCCAAGATGAAGCTGACTAGATTTACAACCTTCTGCAGCTTCTTTCGGTCCTGTGCAGTAGCCTCTCCATACCAGACAGTGATGCAGCCTGTCAGAATGCTCTCCACCGTACAACTATAGAAGTTTTTGAGTGTATTTGGTGTCATACCAAATCTCCTCATACTCCTAATGAAATATAGCCGCTATATCAGCCAACATAATCAAAGAAAGACCCCACCCACCCCAGACGTTCTCTCTGCCCCCCCACCCCATCGGGAAGATGATATGAAAACCTGAAAACACGAGCAGGTTCAAGGACAAGGATTTACTCTAAAGAACAGTAAAACAGTGAAAAAGTAAATCAAATTAATATCTGGTGTGACCACCCTTTTAACTTACATCAGAGTCAGGTTCAATATCTCTGACATATATCGTGAAATTTGTTGTTATGCAGCAGTGGTACAATGCATTACAGAATAATAAAAACTGTAAATTACAGTAAGAAGTATATATGTATATATAAAGTTAAATTAAATTTGTGCAAAAAGAGAGAAAATATGAATGAGATAGTATTCATGGTCTCAATGCACAAATATCCATCTCCTCTTTCTCAAAGAACTACTTGTAAGCAGTTTGAGATGTATCATCTTGAACTGCAGCTTTCCCTTGTCCTATTTAAAATAATTACCACTGTTCCACATTTCCCCTGGGTCACAGTGTCTTCTATTTTTGGAAGCTCGACATGCTGCCTCTATGTGTCCAATTGTCCTTGTCCTACATGCTCACCTTGGTCCACCCATCCTCGGCTTTCGATGGATCTCCCATTTCTGTGTCCTTTCCCCCTCAACAGCTGTGCTTCCGAGAGTCAATTACTGAACCTGATAAAGTGAATACAATTGCTTATCGGCTGTTATGAAAGTATCTATTCTCGTGGTATTAGAATCCAAATCAAATTTGTTATCACTGACATATGTCACGAGAATTTTTTTTTTAACAGCAGTACAGAGCAAGGCGTAAAAATTAAAAATTACAATAGCAAATATATCTGTCAGGCAAACCAGTCTAAGCACAACCTGGCTCGACTACCAGAAAGCACACGACTCAATGGCCCACACATGGGTCCTGGAATGCCTGTCTCTGTACAAGAGACATTGACTCGCTCATCCACCTGATGACTGTGTACAGTACAGACATCAGGATGTCATTTGGACTGGAAAAGTGCAGCCGGATAGAAACATAGAAAACCTACAGCACAATACAGGCCCTTCAGCCCACAATGCTGTGACGAGCCTGTACTTACTTTAGAAATTACCTAGGGTTACCCATAGCCCTCTGTTTTACTAAGCTCCATGTACCTGTCCAGGAGTCTCTTAATCACCAACTCCACCACCATCACTGACAGCCCATTCCACGCGCTCACCACTCTCTGCGTAAAAAACTTACCCCTGACATCTCCTCTGTACCTACTTCCAAGCACCTTAAAGCTGTGCCCTCTCGTGCCAGCTATTTCAGCCCTGGGAAAAAGCCTCTGACTATCCACACGATCAATGCTTCTCATCAGCTTATACACCTCTATCAGGTCACCTCTCATTCTCCGTCGCTCCAAGGAGAAAAGGCCGAGTTCACTCAGCCATGATGGTAGTGAAAAGAGGCAAACTCATCAAGACTGAAGGAGTCGAGTTACCTGTAGGCCAGTACCAGGTGCGCAGGACAGCTACAAATACTTGGGGATCCTGTAGGGGCATGGAAGCCACATGAGGACACAAGGAAGGCTGCAACATCCAATTACCTCCAAAGAGTGAGATAGGTCCTAAAAAGCCTGCTGAGCGGGAAGAACAAGATCAGAACCATCAACACATTTGCCACACCAGTCACCAGATATCCAGCTGCAACAGTGTGCTGCCCAGGGAACAAACTGGAAGTCACTGGCATCAAGAATCGGAAAGTGTTCACAATACATGGAGGATTCCACCCAAAGTTCAATATCGAGTGACTGTACACCTGCCAGAATAAAGGAGGATGGGGATTTGGAAGTGTCAAGGACACAGTCCTGGAGGAAATGCGAAACATCCATGAGTGTGTCAGAAAGATGACCCCCTCCCCATAAGGATGGCCTTCTAGGAGAATGCCTCAGACAGCAGGCGGGGGACATGGTTGAAGCAGTGCCAGAGGACCACGGCCCATGGCAGGACACACCACTGCACGAGATGTACCATCGCCAGATATCGCTGATGCAAGAAAACCCTACCAATGGCTGGAAATGGCAGGGCTGAGGGACAGCACAGAGGTGCTACTCATGGCTGCACGAGAACAGGCGCTGAGCACAAGAGCAATAGAAACAGGAGTTTATCACACCAGACAAGACCCAAGAAGCTGAAACCATCCAGCACGTAGGAGCAGGATGCAAGATGTAGCCAGGGACAGCATACACTGAACAGCACAACCAAGTTGCGGGAATTGTGTACAGGTACATCTGCACTGAGTATGGATTGGACACTCCCAAGTCCAGATGGGAACATCCAACAGAGCTCAGATCCTGTGGGACTTCCAAACACAGACTGATAAGCAGGTACTAACCAACCAGACTTTGTAATATTGGACAAGGAACAGAAGAAAGCAGTAGTAATAGATGTGGCAATCCCGAATGACAGTAACATCAGAAAGAAATAATATGAGAAACTGGAGAAATAACAGGACTTGAAACAGCAGATAGAGGGAGGGAATGTCGACTCAGACCATGAGAGGCCTGCGTCGGGCATTTTCATGCCTTACAAGGCGCAGATTGGAAGTCTGTGTGGGGC
The DNA here is from genome assembly GCF_963921235.1 of Mobula hypostoma. Taxonomy (NCBI): domain Eukaryota; kingdom Metazoa; phylum Chordata; class Chondrichthyes; order Myliobatiformes; family Myliobatidae; genus Mobula; species Mobula hypostoma. The sequence continues at coordinate 3,943,899 of NC_086124.1, forward strand.
GCCACTCCTCACACAGACACTAGAGCAATGTGTGGTTAAGTGCCTTGCTCAAGGACACAAACACACTGCCACAGCTAAGGCTTGAACTAGCAACCTTCAGATCACTAGGCGAATGCCTTAACCACTTGTCCACGTGCCCAAGATAGGAAGGACATGGAAAGTTAAAGCAGAGTGCTAAGACAACTGCGCGGCTCCAGAGAGCGCTATATGAAGCCATTAGGCTCTATAATGAGTCAACCTATTGCCGGGGAAGTGATGACGCCCCCCCCCCCTCCTGTTAGACTGTTTGAGATAACTTATTTTTTTCTTACTTCTCTTCCAATATTTGTATATCTGTGCACTTCTAATGCTACTGTGACACTATAGTTTTCTTTGGGATCAATAAAGTATCTATCTATCTAATCCCTGTGTTGATAGGAGCACTTGGAGCTGTGATACCTGGACTGGGAGAGTGGCTCCAACAAATCCAGGGAACAACACAGAGATCTCAGTCAGTGCACTACTGGGAACAGCAAGGATACTATGCCGAACGCCCAAGCTCCCAGGCCTCTGGTAGAGGAGCCAATATTGAGGGAAAAATACACATGCATAAAGGGTGAGAAAAATAAATGTATGTATACCAGTACCAGTAGTGCACTAAAGTCTTAGGTACGTATGTATATCTAGGTTGTTTGTCCACCCTGTTGGGTGGGCTCCTTCATTCATTCTATTGTGTTCCTTGGACTTACTGAAAATGAATCTCAAAGTTGTATATGGTGACGTATGCAGTACTGTGCAAAAGTCCTAGGCACGTATACAGTATATAGATAGACAGACAGATAGATAGATAGAGAGATAGTTAGTTAGATAGTTAGATAGATAGAGAGATAGTTAGTTAGATAGATAGATAGATAGACAGACAGAGAGAGATAGGGAGATAGACCGACAGATAAACAGATAGATAGATAGATAGACAGATAGATAGATGGATAGATAGACATACGGATAAACAGGTAGATAGATAGACAGGTAGGTAGATAGATAGGCAGATAGATAGATGACAACACCCTTCGTCAGGGTTCCGGCCCAAAGCATCGACTCATCATTTCCACGGATGCTGCCCAACCTGCTGAGTTCCTCCAGCGTGTTGTGAGTGTTGCTTTGACCCCAGCATCTGCAGAGTATTTTGTGTTTAGATAGATGGATAGATCGACATACAGATGGACAGATGGATAGACAGACAGACAAACAGATAGACAGATAGATAGACAGGTAGGTAGATAGATAGACAGACAGATGGATAGATAGACAGAGATATTGTAGATGTAAGATATAGGAATTGAATTAAATCAGTAGTGCAGAAAAAGAACAAAAATATTGAGGTAGTATCGCTCATTCATTGACTGTTCAGAAACCTGATGTCGGAGGAGAATAAGCTGTCCCTAAAACACTGAGTTTGTGTCTTCAGCCTCCCGTACCTTCTCTCTGATGTTAGTGATGAAAAGAGGGTATGTCCTGGCGGGTGTGAGGGTGGGGTGTCACGTGTCACAACAGCGGTGTGCAGAAGAGCATCTCTGAATGTGCAACATGCTGAACCTTAAAGTGGATGGGCTACAGCAGCAGAATTTTGGATTAATTGCTTTACTGTGGACAATACTGAGTTACACCAATAATGTATCTGCATCCTTTTAATGTGCTTCTCTCAAGTATATGTCAGGAGAATATTTGCTGTATGTATATATGCAAACAAAACGGTTTCATTTTTGGTTACAGTGAGCATACCTGGGGTTTGACCTTTGGCTTCTGACTCTCTGGGGTGTCGTTCTAGAGTACTACTGCTGAATATTCACAAGTGAAATTAAAGTCACAAAAACAATTTGCAAATTTAATGGAGAAATCCATAAGGAGATTGTTATTAAATGATGCCTTGTGGTTATGAATTTGCTATCTGGGCAGCTCATCAAGGAAGAATCAAACACTCACCTTGATCCTTCTTGCTAAATTGGCTGATAACCCATTTTAACTATAATTCCTGATTTTAAAAACTCTAATATTTACTGTTATGAATAATCCATAATTGTTAGCACTGAACATTATTGCTAAATTTAAGCTGTCTGGATAGGGGAGGAGGATGAAGCAAGAAGCTGGGAGGTGATAGGTGGAAGAGGTGGAGGCCTGAAGAAGGGGGAATCTGATAGGAGAGGAGAGTGGATCATGGAGGATGGGAAGGAGGAGGGGAACCAGAGGGAGGTGATGAGCAGGTGGGGTGAAGAGCAGGGGTGAGAGGGGAACTCCTTCCACTTCAGCCCCTTATCTTGTCCCACTTTCATTCTCCTTCTCCAGCGTAACCTCTACCCCTTGACCTGGTTTCACCTTTCACTTGCCAACTTGTACTCCTTCCCATCACCCCCACTGTCCCGGAGCACCCAGGGGAAACCCACAAGGTAACGGGGAGAACGTACAATCACCTTATCAGGCGGTGGAGGGAATTGAACCCAGGTCACCTGTACGGTAAAGCATTGCGCTAACCACTGCCCGCTCTGAAATGTACTCGCGACCTGAGTCTGTGGTCCTCGATCCGCTGAAATCGCTAGATTTGCCTATCAATAGGTTTTTAAAAAACATTTTAAAATGATGTTGCTTACTGCAGTACCCATGGCTTTGATCGAAAGCATCTTTGGTTGAAACAAGTTTTCAACAACTAGTATTCTGTACAATTTGGTTTATTTAAACAATGTTTCTTTAAACAAACAAAAGAAGTCGTAATTAATTTCCCTCAACCAGACCATTCATCTTGCAATTACATGACAGAGGCTCTAGTTAACCTCGATCTATAGGCTGACATCATTCACCAGGCAACCAGCAAGCTCATCTCATAGACCCATGTGTTTTTATTTCACTGAGAAAATGCATGAACTTTGCTGGACTTTTGGCTCAGCAAGAAGTGTATACAATAAATGTTCTTATGTTTTGGGCTAAAATCCACATATTACAACACTGCAATTGTAGACTGCAACTCTACAAGAGGTGTTTGAGTGTAAATGTTCAATACTCTGTGGCCACTTTAATAGGATCCTTCTGTACCTAATAAAGTAGCCACGGAGTGTATGTTCGTGATCTTCTGCTGCTGTAGCCCATCCACTTCAAGGTTCAAGTGTTGTGGGTTCAGAGCTGCCTTTCTGCACACCACTGTTGTAACATGTGGTAATTTGAAATACTGTTGCCTTCCTGTCATCTTGAATCAGCCTGGACATTCTCTTCTGAACTCTCTCATTATCCAGGCATTTTCACCCACAGAGCTACCACTCACTCGATGTTTTTTTGTTTCTCACACCATTCCCCGTAAACTCTGGAGACTGCTGTGAGTGAAAATCCCAGGAGATCAGCAGTTTCTGAGATACTCAAACCACCCCATCTGGCACCAACAATCATTCCACAGCTCTTTGGTTTCCTCCGACAGTCCAAAGATGTACCGGTTGGTAGGTTAATTGGTCATTGTAAACTATCCTGTGATTAGGCTCGGGTTAAATCAAGGGTGGCGTGGCTCAAAGGGTCAGATAGGTCTATTGCATGCTGTATCTCAATAAATAAATAATAACGTTTTTAAAAATAACAGTTAAAAGTCGAGGAAGATTGAAAACATCGAGGTGAGTGTAGAAACACTCTCTGCAGCTTTTTCCAGTCACGGGCAGAGGTGCCACATGATAAAATGAGGCATCAAGCTAGGATGCTTTCTGTGGTGCACCTACAAAAATTGGTGAGGGTCAAAAGTCAACGTGCCAACTTTCTTTAGCCTTCTGAGCAAGTAGGGGTGCTTGTGAGTTTTCTTTGCCATGATGCCAACATGTTTGGACCAGGACTGGCTATTGGTGATGGTGACGGTGAAGAATGTTTAATGGCTCTGTGCCTCTACTCACTGGAATTCAAAAGAATGAGGGGTGACCCCATTGGAACCTTGCAAATGTTGAAAGGCCTCGATAGAGAGGGTGTTTCCTGTGATGGGAGAGCCAAAGACCAGAGGACACAGCCTCAGAATGGAGGGGTGTCCTTTTGGAACTGAGATGAGGAGGAATTTGAAAGTCACTTTCAAATCTCTTACTAGCTCTTCCTTCAGTTAGTCCTGATGAAGGGTCTCGGCCTGAAATGTCGACTGTACCTCTTCCTAGAGATGCTGCCTGGCCTGCTGCGTTCACCAGCAACTTTGATGTGTGTTGCTTGAATTTCCAGCATCTGCAGAATTCCTTGTGTGTGAGGAGGAATTTCCTTAGCCTGAGAGTGGTGAATCTGTGGAATTCTTTGCCACAGGCTATTTCCTAATACCCTTCCCTTGGACAACATTGGTGTCATGGAGAGAGGAGACTTGCAGCATGGGCAACTGCTGGTCTTCCATACAACCTTGCCCGGACCTGCGCCTTGGAGAGTGAAGACTTTCCAGGCGCAGATCCATGGTCTCGCAAGACTAACTTTTTAAGACAAAGGTTCATTGGTCAGGGCATGAAGGGATACGGGGAGAAGGCAGGAGATTGGGGCTGAGAGAGAAAATGGATCAGCCATGATGAAATAGTGGAGCAGACTCCATGGGCCAAATGGCCTAATTCTGCTCCTATATCATATGGTCTTATATATCTTATATTCACTCGTAATATCATGTGAGGATCGTAGGATCTTTGGCGATGGATGTCCACTTCCTGTAGGTTCTGCTGATCGTGTGGAAGGATGTCCCTGTGGTGTTATGGGCAGAGTCCATCAATCTCGGCAGCTTCTTACGTCCCTGTATATTCAGCTTGCTGTACCAGACAACGATATGGCCGGTCAAGACACTTGCAGCAGGACATCTGCAGAGGCCTGCTGGAGGATCTGGTGACAAGCTGAACCTCCTTAACCTCCTGGCACACACCCTCGAGCTTACATCTATATGCTGGGTCCACGACAGAAACAAAATGATTCCAGCTGTTATCTGCCACCTGACAGAAATAATTTCGCCAATCCAAGGAATCACGTGCACCGCAAAAAAATGAGTTGATATTGTTTAATCCCAAGCTGCACATGGAAAGCATTTATCATAATGAGTCTTGGCCAGTACTCTGAGCCTGAAACACGGCTGATTCAATCATTAGTCTGCCTTTCCAAAATATCGTGAATTATCCATTACATCTCAATACTTCGTAAGTGCAAAACAAATTCTAAGTGTCATCTTCACTGCTAATTGGCAGATCGAGTTATAGACCACTATAGCTCTGAAACAGACCCTTCAGCCCATCTAAGGGTGGCACAGTAGCGTAGTAGTCAGCACAACGCTTTACAGTACCGGTGACCCAGGTTCAATTCCCGTCACTGCCTGTATGAAGTTTGTTTGTTCTCCCCGTGACCATGTGGGTTTCCTCTGGGTGCTCCGGTTTCCTCCCACAGTCCAAAGACGTACTGGTTGGTAGGTTAATTGGTCGTTGTAAATTGTCCCGTGATTAGGCTAGAACTAAATCAGGGGGTTGCTGGGTGACAAGGTTCAATGGGCCTCTTCTGCACCATATCTCAATAAAATAAAAGTAATCTGTGTAGAACTGTTCACAGTATTATAGAGCAACCAAGTCATAGAAAAGTACAGCACAGAAGCAGGCCCTTTGGCCCATCTAGTCCATGCTGAAACCTTTAAACTGCCTACTCCTATTGGCCATAGCCCTCCATACCCCTACCATCCATGCACCTATCCAAAGTTCTCTTCAATGTTGAAATTGAGCTTGCATGCACCACTTACACTAGAAGGTCATTCCACACTCTCACGACTTTCTGAGTGAAGAAGTTTCCCCTCGTGTTTCCCTTAAATGTTTCACCTTTCACCCTTAACCCATGACCTATAGTTATAGTTCCACCCAACCTCAGTGGAAAAAGCCTGCTTGCATTTACCCTATCTTTGCTCCTCATAATTTTGATACCTCTTTCAAATCTCCTCTCAATCTTCTACATTCCATGAAATAAAGTCCTAACCTATTCAATCTTTCCTTAAAATTCAGGTCCTTCAGACCTGACAACATCCAAGTAATTTTCACTGCAGTCTTTCAACCCTACCTACATCTTTCCTGTAGGTAGGTAACATTTATATTACTTTTATTTGCACAGTTTGTCATCTTTTCCACATCGGTTGTTTGTGAGTTTTTGTTTATCTATAGTTTCTCATAAATTTTATTGTATTTCTTTATTTTTCCTGTCAAAGCTCGCAGAAAACGAATCTCAGCGTAGTATATGGTGACATATGAGTAGGCAGCCGTCGATCCCAGGGAATCATGAGTTTGTGCCTCTGACGGACTCTGTCCTCTCCAGGGCGCAAGCCTGGGATTTGAAGAACCGGCTGTTGCCCACGCAGTGGGCTCCCCCTCGCCACGTCACTGATGTTGTCCAAGAGAAGGACAAGCACCGATACAGCTTGGCACCAGTGTCATCGCAGTGAGTGCCAGAGTGAGGTTGTAAACAACATCAAACTGTCTTAGGGACCCTGGCTCCGGATTTCTTCCTTGGGGTTTACTCCCGAAGCCTTTCCCATGGGTGGGTATAACCGCAAGGCAGCGGAGGTTTAAAATCAGAGTTTTCCATCTGCTAGGCGGGCTGCCGTCCAAGGACCTGCCCGTAGCAACTGACTTTGAGGCGCCAGTGGTCCGCCTTTGCCCCTTCTCTTGTCAGTAGAAACAGTTGCACTGGGCCTAGCAGCTAAGCCAGACGTGAAGGCCAAGAGTTGGACTTGGCTGTCAGAGGCTGTTAGAGACGCACGCCATTGGGAGCACTTTATAGGTAGTGGGAGCTTATCCCCATTACCACACCCGGCTATGACAATGTTAGGAACCACAGTAACATATACATACTTTGATAATAAATTTTTTTTGAACTTTGAAGTTAGTGTCAGGATGGAGCTTTCTCACAATCCCTCCTGATGACCTCCCCTTGTCCAATCAATTGGTCCTCCCCATCTGACCAAATTTAGTGTAGAGATCAGGGGAAGAAACTGATGTCCTGTGATTACCAGGTGAGAGTATTGCGTGAGCATGATCTGGGCCAATATATTACCCTCCCCTTCTTTCTCTCAGATCCGGAGTCAGAAGCAGGTTTAATATCACCAGCGTATGTCATGACGTTTGTGGTCTGCAGCAGTATATATATTAAATAGTTAAATTAAATAAATAGTGCAAAAATAGAAATAAAAAAGTAGTGGGGTAGTGTTTATGGTTTCAATGTCAATTCAGAAATCGGATGGCAGGGGGGAAAAAGCCGTTCCTGAATCATTGAATGTGTGTCTTTTAGGCTCCTGTACACCCTTCCTGATGGTAGCAATGAGAAGAGGGCATGTCCTGGGTGATGTTGAACGATTAAGTACAAGATCATAATGAGGTAAATTGTGAGGCCAGTTGTAGGTCTGTTGAATGGTTCCCTAGACAGTCTCTTGACCTCAGCATCTACCTTGTAATGACCTTGTTATAAATGGTTCGGTACAGACTAGATGGGCTGAAGGGCCTGTTTCTGTGCTGTACTTTCCTATGACTCTGTGATTCTGAACTTGCATCTTATTGTTTACCTACCCCATGCTTTGTCTGCAGCTTTTAAACTTTATTAGAGTTATAGTCATACCTTGGTAAATATATTTAAGACAAGGTTGGATAGATTTTTGCCTAGTAGAGAAATTAAGGGTTTTGGAGACAAGGCAGATAGGTGGAGATGAATCTATGGTCAGATCACCCATGATCTTATTGAATGGTGGAGCAGGCTCGATGGGCCAGATGGCCGACTCCTGCTCCTATTTCTTATGTTCTTATAGAAAAGTAAAGTATAGAAACAGGCCCTTTGGCCCATCTAGTCCATGCCGAACTATTAATCTGCCTCGTCCCATTGACCCGAACCTGGACCATAGCCCTCCATACTTCTCCCATCCATGTATTCTACATTCAGTTATTGTTTCAACTTGATCTACCTCAGTTGTAGTGGCAAGGCTGTAAAAACATGGAAGACAGTGGGCTGGAATTTCTGCTGACTGTTCCAACAGTCTACTGCCTGGTAGGCGGAACCCGGTCTCTTTGTTCAGTGTTTGTGAACAGATGTTACTGTCATTCCTGGAAAGACCACCACCGATTACAGAGGAGGTTGAAATCATGGCAATTCTGATCCCGAAGGTTCCATTGTATAACCCAGGCCACTGCCTACAGGAACTGGGATATTACATTGAAGTTGCACAAGATGTCACTACAGGAAGGATGTGGAATTAATAGAAAGGGTGCAGAGGAGATTTACAAGGATATTGCCTGGATTGGGGAGCATGCCTTATGAGAATAGATTTAGTGAACTTGGCCTTTTCTCCTTGGAGCGTCGGAGGATGAGAGGTGACCTGATAGAGGTATACAAGATAATGAGAGGCATTGATCGTGTGGATAGACAGAGGCTTTTTCCCAGGGCTGAAATGGCTAGCACGAGAGGGCATGGTTGTAAGGTGCTTGGAAGTAGGTACAGAGGAGATGGCAGGGGTAAGTTTTTTACGCAGAGAGTGGTGAGTGCGTGGAATGGGCTGCTGGTGACGGTGGTGGAGGTGGATACGATAGCGTCTTTTAAGAGACTCCTGGACAGGTACATGGAAATTAGAAAAATAGAGGGCTATGGTAACCCTAGGTAATTTCTAAGGTAAGGACATGTTTGGCACAGCATTGGGAGCCGAAGGGCCTGTATTGTGCTGTAGTTTTCTATGTTCGATGTTTCACTGTTAGTAAGGGAACATTTGGAGTACTGTATGAAGTTTTGGTCACCTGACTGTAGAAAAGATTTCGATAAGATTTAGAGAGTGTAGGGAAACTTTACAAGGATGTTACCAGGGCTGGAGGATCTGAGTTCTAGGGAAAGGCTGAATAGGTTAGGACTTCATTCGGCAGAATGTAGGAGATTTGTTAGATGTATATAAAATTAAGAGTGAATGCATCCAGGATTTCCTCCCCCTCAGGTTGGATGAGACTAGAAATAGAAGTCATAGACTGAGGGTGAAAGGTGAAATATTTAAGGGGAATCTGAGGGGGAGCATTGTCACTCAGACGATGGTTCAAGTATGGAATGAGCTGCCAGTAGAACTGCAATACTCAAGAGTAATTTGGGGTGGGCATGTAGATGGGAGGAGCATGGAGGGCCATGGTCTGGGTGCAAGTCGATGGGACTAAGCCAGCATGGACTAGATGGGCTGAAAGGCCTGTTTCTGAGCTGTAATGCCCTGTGACTCTATAACTTGATTCTTCTTAGAACAATCAAGGAACTTTACCCCATAGTTTGGGTTTCCTTCTGACAATTACCCATTGTAACAATTCGATGAACTGTCAGACATCACATCCATAGGCCCAGTCGCGTGGTTATTGTACCAGTTGGGATCATTCTTTACAAAGTTCATCTCTGCCTGTAGTCAGATACAGGAGGATACTGTCGAGGCCACTGGGGAGTGTCTAATGCAGCCTGAGCTCCCTTTAAACTCCTCAAAAAAAAAGTTTGGACTCAAGGCATTCCCACATGGAAATCCAGAGATGACTGGAAAACTGAAGGAAGTTCAAGGAAAAAAGACACAAGAAAGTCTGTAGATGCTGGAAATCCAGAGGAACATGAACAAAATGCTGGAGGAACTCAGCAGGTCAGGCAACATCTATGGGAATGAATATGTAACACAAACCCTGCTCCTCAGTGTCTAGGGAAACCCCGCAACCAGCCAACTATGTAAGCCAGTTTAGGCGGAGGCTGTGTAAACATCCAATTCACAGATCAGACAGAACACCATAAGTGGTTAAATACGTACACTTTATAAATCTTACTGCGAATATCGGTTAACAAAGAATACGCTCTAAAATAATAAAAATAAGAAAGGCGCCAAAGTTCAAATAGAGTTTTAAAAGTCAGTGTACTTAAGGTTTCGTTGGAGCTCAATATCCCACAGAACCTCGACCCTCCGTCCTCGGCCTCCGACAACCCGCACGGGACCACTCCTCAGGTGGTCAACCAGAGCACCTCCGAATGTGACCTTCCTCCATCTCCTCCGCCCGAAAAACCCGCCAAACCACACGGTCCCCAGCCATATGAGACAGAATATCACCCACAAAAAGAATAACATGGACACTCATTGGTTCATTCTACCGCTTATCAATAATATAACCAAACAAGCAGGGAGAGAGAGAATTCCTTACATCACAGTTAATATTACAGAAAACCCATTTTATATAACATACAAAGAAGCCATTTCAGACACCTCAGCAGCCAGTGTAACCAAGACCCAGTTACAAATAGATAGTTGACGTTTCAGGCCGAGACCCCTCTTTAGGACTCAAAAGTAAAGGGGAAGATGCCAGAATAAAAAGGTGGGGGTTAAGGAGCAGGACAAAAGCTGGAAGGTGATAGATGAAAGCAGGCAGGTGGGTGGGACTGATTCCCTTCCTTCCCAGTCCTGAAGAAGGGTCTCGGACCGAATCTTTGCCTGTCTATTCATTTCCATAGACGCTGCCTGGCCTGCTGAGTTCCTCCAGTGTTTTGTGTGTGTTGCTTTAGAAGGAAACAAAGCTGGCAGCAGCACAGTGAAACAGAAGGTTCACTGAATCTCCCCAGAACGTTCTTAACTAAAGTCCCTGGACAGACCATGCGCTGGCATGGTTTACAGACTGCACAGTATGAAATGATATCCAAAGTTTATAGAAAGGAAATTGATTTGGCTGTTAAGTTACCCCTATTTCCCCATTTAAGGTATTCATTTGATTACAGACATAAAATGTAGAACATACAACATTACAGCATAGTACAGGCCCTTCAGCCCATAATGTTATGCTGACCTATTAGCTTACTCTAAGATCAATCTAACCCTTCCATCCTTCATAGGCCTCCATTTTTCTTTAAATCTCTATGCCAATCAAAGAGTCTCTTCAATGTTCCTAATGTCTCTGCCTCAGTCACCACCACTGGCAGTGTGTTCTGTGCTCCCCCTGCTCTCTGTATAAACGAACCTATTTTCTGACCCACCATCTTATGCTTTATTCCAATCACCTCTGACATCATCATCATTATGTGCCATGTCATGTGACATCATCATTATGTGCCATGTTGTGTGATGTGGGCGATCATGGCCTTCATGACGATGATTGTTCTTGGTAATTTTTTCTGCAGAAGTGGTCTGCCAAAACGATTCAGCAGTGTAGTGGGATAGTATACATTTGCTAGGTTTACCACTCCTGTAATATTCGAGAAACTTATTTCCATCCAGGACAATGTAACACCATGGGAAGAACCTCTGGCAAAGGACATTCATCATCATCATTATCTGTCGTGTCATATGACATCATCATTATGTGCCATGCCGTATGATGTGGGCAATCATTATCTTTCCATGACCATGGTTGTTCTTGGCAAATTTTTCTACAGAAGTGGTTTGCCATTGCCTTCTTCTGGTCTTGTCTTTACAAGATGGGTGACCCCAGCCATTATCAATACTCTTCAGAGACTGTCTGCCTGGTGTCAGTGGTCGCATAACCAGGACTTGTGATGTGCACCGGCTGCTCGTACGACCATCCACCACCTGCTCCCATGGCTTCACAGGTCCCCTGCTCCAGAAGTTTATTATCGTCACATGTACAAGATACAGTGAAAAGCTTGTCTTGTTTTCTGTTTACCAAGCCAAGTCAAGTTTATTGTCATTTAACTATATACCATCAAACCAGACAACGTTTCTCCAGGCAATGTGTAAAACATAATCGTAGATGTAACACAGACATAACACACGCTAACTTAGGAAAGCAAGAATTAAATCTACAAATGAATTGCGCATAGATAAACAAAGTAAGGTGCATAAATTAAATATTGTCAGGTACAGAACAAATTATCCTCTGATACTTAGAATGTGATGCAGCAGGGAGTTCAGAAGCCTAATGGCCTGAGGAACTGTTTCCCATCCTGACCGATCTTGTTTTTATGCATCGGAGTCTCCTGTCTGATGGTAGAAAGTCAAAGAAGATGCTGGATAGATGAGTGGGATCCTTGATAATAATAAGGGCCCTGCATATGCAGCGCTCCTGATAAATGTCCGTGATGGATGGTAGGGAGATCCTCACAGCTGTTCTCACAGTCCATTGCAGGAACTTGCAGTCTAATGCTCGGCTGCTCCCCTACCAGATGGAGATGCAACTTGTCAGGACAATCTCAATGATGCTCCTGTAAAACACAGATTAGATGGGGGGGGGGTGGAACTTTTCAGGGAGTTCAGGTGTTGCTGTGCCATCGTATATTGAGGGACCAGGTGAGGTCATCCCAGGACTCCCAGGAACTTGGTACACTTAACTCCCTCTACGGAGGAGCCATGTATGCACAGAGGGGGATGGTTCATCTGCCCCTTCCTGAAGTCCACGATCATCTCCTTGGTCTTCTCCACTTTCAGGCTTAGCTTGTTGTTCTCACACCCGTCCTCCAACCGCTCCACCGTCTCTGTACTCCGACTCACCATCGACGTTGATGAGGCTAACCACTGTTGTGTCATCCGCAGACTTGTCGATGCGGATTGAGCTGAATCCTGCGACACAGTCATGCATCAGCAGTGTGAACAGATCTCAACCCCACATCTGGGCTACTACAGTATTTGGAGACCTAGATATGATTCTTATAATGTATTTTTCACCCTTGCAATTTCTTAACTCCACTCACAAAGATTCAATATTCTCTCACCCAATGTCACCTCTTTCCAAAGATGTAATTCCATCTTTTACCCACAGAGTCACAGCACTGCCTATGTCTTCCTGCCTGTCCTATTGATACAAAGTATGTTAAGCTCCCAACTATGGCCTTCTTTCAGCCACAACTCAGTGATACCCACAATGTCATACTGACCAATCTCTAATTGCACCAGCAGTACATCTACCTCATTCCGAATGCTACACGTATTTAAGTAGAGCACCTTCAGTCTTACATTTTCGCCCTTTTGAATTTTGCCTCTGTGGTACAATTTAACAGTTTGCTCTGTCTGCATTTGTACCCAGTCATTGGCTTGTCCTTTACATTCACGTTATACCCATCATCTGCTGGTAAACCGGCTGCCTCATCCTCAGCTCTGTCATACTGATTCCCATCCCCCTGCCAGATTACAAGGCTATAGCTCCACTCACGGGTTCATAGAAGATTCAAAGTTCGAAGTAAATTTAGTGTCAAAGTACATATATGTCACCATATACAACCCTGAGATTCATTTTCCTGTGGGCATACTCAGCAAATCTATAGAATAGTAACTATAACAGGATCAGTGAAAGATCAGCCAGCGTGCAGAAGACAACAAACTGTGCAAGTGCAAATATAAATGGCAATAAATAACGAGGACATGAGATAATGAGAGAAAGAGTCCTTAAAGTGAGATCATTGGTTGTGGGAACATCTCAATGGATGGGTAAGTGAGTGTAGTTATCCCCTTTTGTTCAAGAGCCAGTTGGCTGAGGGGTAGTAGCTGCTTTTGAACGTGGTGGTGCAAATCCTTAAGCTCTTGTGTCCTCTACATGATGGCAACAGCGAGAAGATAGCATGTCTTGGGTGGTGAAGATCTCTGATGATGGATGCTGCTTTCCTATGACGGTGTTTCACGTAGATGTGCTCAATGGTTGGCAGGGCTTTACCAGTGATGGACTAGCCCAATGAAGAATAGGATAACTATCCAATTAATTAATAATCAATTCTCCAAAAGGATCGCAACTTTATCGTAGGATTTAGATGCTTGCGTGCCTCGATGACCCTATGTTGGCTGGAGTCAGGGCCTTGTGCTTTGCCTCTTGGTAGGGTCACCCATGCCAAACAGGTCAAAGGGTAGAGGCCAGACTAAGAGTGGTCCACCGGTCCTCCAGGTTCAAGGGTTCAGCTCAAGGCTAACAACCCTGATTGGGAAAACAAAATTGTTGTGGAAACAATAATGAAGAATCCTTCTATATCAGTTTGCGATGGTATTCCTGAGTCTCCGGCCAGGGTTGCGTGGCTGGGGGTAGTGAAAACCGAGAGGAAGCCACTGACATGATGAAGGAAGCCCTGAACACTGCCAAGACCAAAATGAGAAGACAGGCCAAGTCCATCATTAAGAAAGCACTTCATTGGACCCCTGAAGGGTGGACGAAATGCAGGAGACCAAAGACAACTTGGTGCTGTAGCATAGAGGCATAAATGTTGACCCTGAACCACATCTGGAGCACAAGAGAGAAGATGGCCAAGGACAGACAGAGATGAAGAACCTTGATTGCTGCTCTAAATGCCAGTGCCATAAGCTGTAACACTAGACAACAAAGATTTTGCTTCCTGATTACTTGTGGGTGTCTGTTATGGATTTTGGGTTGCTGATAATGAAAATCACTAAGAAATTTCTCTATCACACATCATTTTTTAGAAATAGCCTATATTTGTTATTTCAATCCATAATTCAAGTCAGAATAACTCATGCCAAAATTTAGGAAGGCATTTTGTTGGTCCTCAAATCAAACAGGTCATCAATGACAGGAAATTCGAAGAACTTCTGGTGGGACCAGAGAAAATCATATGGAAGGTATTCAAGGATGTTGTTGAAAAATTTCTTGGCAACTACAGAGCACCAAACTACGTGCAGCTGGTTGACAACATGCTTCAAATATACAAAATCATGAAGTTCAACATGTCGCTAATGATTCATTTTCTGCATTCCCATTTAGACTTCTTCCTTGCCAATCTTGGTGCAGTCAGTGACGAGCACGGTGAAAGGTTTCACCAGGATATTGAGGTCATGGAGAAACAGTATCAGGGCAACTGGAATCCATCAATGCTGGCTGATTATTGTTGGACACTTAAGCGAGAAGCTTCAGACACTGAGTACAAATGAAAATCATCAACAAAACATTTTTAGCTCAGTTGAACTATTGCAAAGCATCATCACTGTTATGCAACTAAACACATTATATTCAATAGAAGTTAATTTCTTGTTTCTCCAAATTCCTACCGTTATACAAGTAGTCTGACATTATATTTGTGTTCAGCTTCAAACAGTCTATCACAAACGAAATAAAAATTCTGAGGCATCAACATTTTCGAGAATATTTGTTGTCCGGTGTAATCAATAAAACAGATTATTTGGTCCTTACTGCATTTCCTTGCTACTCTTGTGCTCCCCTGGATAACTACAAAGTTCAGAGCATGAAAGCATATCAAATACAGTGGGATAACCTGATATAACAAAAGACAACCCCTTTTAATGCGCGTGCCAAGTCTGATGTCAAATTAACTAACAACTGACACATCACTGTTGAAATTATTACAATGACCTTGAACTTGGAGTGGGGAATTCTCCTTCTCAATGCAGTTACCATAACAAGCCAATGAATAAACATTAAGGGCCAACATTCCTCCCCTTTAATCATTAACTCATTGAAAACAAGCCTCCTCAATAAACGCAAAGACGAGGAATTCTGCAGATGCTGGAAATTCAAGCAACACACATCAAAGTTGCTGGTGAACGCAGCAGGCCAGGCGGCATCTCTAGGAAGAGGTACAGTCGACGTTTCAGGCCGAGACCCTTCGTCAGGACTAACTGAAGGAAGAGTGAGTAAGGGATTTGAAAGCTGGAGGGGGAGGGGGAGATGCAAAATGATAGGAGAAGACAGGAGGGGGAGGGATGGAGCCGAGAGCTGGACAGGTGATAGGCAAAAGGGGATACGAGAGGATCATGGGACAGGAGGCCTAGGGAGAAAGACCGGGGGGGGGGGGGTGACCCAGAGGATGGGCAAGAGGTATATTCAGAGGGACAGAGGGAGAAAAAGGAGAGTGAGAGAAAGAATGCGTGCATAAAAAGGAGTAACAGCTGGGGTACGAGGGGGAGGTGGGGCCTAGCGGAAGTTAGAGAAGTCAATGTTCATGCCATCAGGTTAGAGGCTACCCAGACGGAATATAAGGTGTTGTTCCTCCAACCTGAGTGTGGCTTCATCTTTACAGTAGAGGAGGCCGTGGATAGACATGTCAGAATGGGAATGGGATGTGGAATTAAAATGTGTGGCCACTGGGAGATCCTGCTTTCTCTGGCGGACAGAGCGTAGATGTTCAGCAAAGCGGTCTCCCAGTCTGCGTCGGGTCTCACCAATATATAAAAGGCCACATCGGGAGCACCGGACGCAGTATATCACCCCAGTCGACTCACAGGTGAAGTGATGCCTCACCTGGAAGGACTGTTTGGGGCTCTGAATGGTGGTAAGGGAGGAAGTGTAAGGGCATGTGTAGCACTTGTTCCGCTTACACGGATAAGTGCCAGGAGGGAGATCAGTGGGGAGGGATGGGGGGGACGAATGGACAAGGGAGTTGTGTAGGGAGCGATCCCTGCGGAATGCAGAGAGAGGGGAGGAGGGAAAGATGTGCTTAGTGGTGGGATCCCGTTGGAGGTGGCGGAAGTTACGGAGAATAATATGTTGGACCCGGAGGCTGGTGGGGTGGTAGGTGAGGACCAGGGGAACCCTATTCCTAGTGGGGTGGTGGGAGGATGGAGTGAGAGCAGATGTACGTGAAATGGAGGAGATGCGTTTAAGAGCAGAGTTGATAGTGGAGGAAGGGAAGCCCCTTTCTTTAAAAAATGAAGACATCTCCCTCGTCCTAGAATGAAAAGCCTCATCCTGAGAGCAGATGCGGCGGAGACGGAGAAATTGCGAGAAGGGGATGGCGTTTTTGCAAGAGACAGGGTGAGAAGAGGAATAGTCCAGATAGCTGTGAGTCAGTAGGCTTATAGTAGATATCAGTGGATAAGCTGTCTCCAGAGACAGAGACAGAAAGATCTAGAAAGGGGAGGGAGGTGTCGGAAATAGACCAGGTAAACTTGAGGGCAGGGTGAAAGTTGGAGGCAAAGTTAATAAAGTCAACGAGTCAACGAGTCTCAACAGAGACTATATCTTATTCGGAGTTTGAGGAGATTTGGTATGCCAACTAAAACACTTGCAAATTTCTATAAAAGTACTGTGGAAAGCATTCTAACTGGCTGCATCACGGTCTGGTAAGGGTTGGGCTACTGCACAGGATTGAAGTAAGCTGCAAAGCGTTGTAAAATTAGTTTTCTACGTCATGGGTACTAGCCTCCATAGTAACCAATTAATCTTTGCGGAGCGGTGCCTCAGAAAGGCAATGCCCATCATTAAAGACACCCACCACCCAGGACATGCCCTCTTCTCATTGTTACCGTCAGGGAGGAGGTACAGAAGCCTGAAGGCACACACTCAACGATTCAGGAACAACTTCTTCTCCACTGCCATCTCATTTCTAAACTGACATTGAACTCATGAACACTACTTCACTATTTTTCTTAATTTCTGTTTTTGCACTACTTACTTAATGTAAATATTTTATAAATATGTATATTTACTGTAATTCACAGGTTTTTTGCATTGCATTGTACTGCTGCTACAAATTTCACGACATACGTCGGTGATATTAAACCTGATTCTGATTCGGATTCTGACCCCTGGTTGGGAACCCCTGTCTTAGAGGAAGCAAGGATTAACTGGAATAGTGTTACAGTTACATCAATCCATCTCCAGGGAGGTACTGAAACCAATTCCTGTTCTGCATTTACCAAACACAAGAGACTCGGCAAAGGCTGGAAAACCAGAGTACCACACTGCAAAATGCAGGAGGAACTCAGCAGGTCAGGCAGCATCTCCGGAATGGAATAAACAGTTGGCGTTTTGGGCCGAGGTTCATCACTAGGACCTTTAAAGGCAGGAGGAAGACATCAGGATAAGAAGGCGGGGGGGGAGGGGAAGACGTGCAAGTGAGAAGGGGAAGGTGGGTGGTGGGGGTGTCTTCCATCTTCCAAGCCCTTTTTATTGAGTCAATCTTCCAATGTGCTGCTGTTACCTGTTACCTGTCGTCTATCCAATGCATCAACTGCACTTTAGTTAGACCATAACACCATAAGGTATAGGAACAGAATTAGGATATTTGGCCCATTGAGTCTGCTCCGTCATTTCATCGTGGCTGATCCAATCTTCCTCTCAGCCCCAGTCTCCTACCTTCTCCCTGTATCCCTTCAAGCCCTGACCAACTAAGAATCTATCAGCCTCTGCCTTAAATACACATAAAGTCTTGGCCTTCATAGCAGCCCTTGGCAAAGAATTCCACAGATTCTCCACCCTCTAGCTAAAGAAATTCCTCCTCATCTCCATTCTTTAAGGACATTGCTCTATTTTCAGGCTGTGTCCTCTGGTCTTAAACTCCCCCACCATAGGAAACATCCACTCTATCAAGGCCTTTCTCCATTCAATAGGTTTCAATGAGGTCATCCCTCGTTCTTCAGAATTTTAGTGAATACAGGCCCAGAGCCATTAAACGCTCTTCATATGACAGGCCTTTCAATCCTGGAATCATTCTTGTGAACCTCCTTTGAACCACCTCCAGCTTCAGCACATGTTTTCTAACATAAGGGGCCCAAAACTGCTCACAACAGTCCAGGTGAAGCCTCACCAGTGCTTTATGAAGTCTCAAAATTACATCCTTGCTTTTATATTCTAGTCCTCCTGAAATGAAGGCTAACTTTGAATTTGCCTTCCTCACCGCACACTCAACCTGGAAATTAACCTTCAGGGAATCCTGCACGAGGACTCCCAAGTCCCTTTGCAACTCTTTTTTTTTGTATTTTCTCTCCATTTAGAAAATAGTCAACCCTTTCATTTCTTCTACCAAAGTGCATGACCATACATATCCCAACACTGTATTCTATCTGCCCCTTCTTTGCCCATTCTCATCATCTGTCCAAGTCCTTCTGCAGCCTCTCTACTTCCTCAAATCTACCTGCCCCTTCATCTATCTTCATATCATCTGCAACCTTTTCCACAAAGCCATCAATTCCATCATCCAGTCACAAACAAGGGAAAATCTGCAGATGCTGGAACTCCGAGCAACACACACAAAATGCTGGAGGAACTCAGCAGGCCGGGCAGCATCTTTGGCAAAGAGTTCAGTCGACCTTTCGGGCCAAAACCCGTAGGCAGGACTCATCATCCTAATCATTGATATATAACGTAAAAAGAATCGGTCCCAGCACAAACCCCTGTGGAACAGGGTTGCACTGATTTTGAAGTACCAAAGAGTTCAAAAAAAGTTTTTAAATGTATTGTAGTTTACAAGAGATAAAGCAGTATCTTCAGATTCCATCCCAATTGACAGACTACAAGATCAGGCAGAAAAGTGATGACAGCGATGCCTCTCTTCCAGACAGGCTTAACAGTTTCTTTGCACGCTTCGAAGCATCAAACTCTACAGCAAGGGGGAGAGCCAGTCCCTTTTTACCATCTGACCAGCCGGCTCCAATCATTGATCCAGAGCAAACACGGAGGACCCTTGCCAGGGTCAAACCACGAAAAGCGGGAGGTCCCGACAACATCCCTGGACGTGTGCTCAAGGAATGTACTGATGTATTAGCAGTTGTCCTGACAGACATTTTCAACATCTCCCTTAGTCAAGCCATTGTCCCCAGATGCTTCAAAACCTCCACAATCATCCCTGTAGCAAAGAAATCAGTTGTAGCCTGTCTGAATGATTACCGTCCCGTTGCTCTGACCCCCATAGTGATGAAATGTTTTGAACGGCTTGTCAAGCCTCATATCACAGCCAGCCTCCCCTCATCACTGGATCCTCTACAGTTTGCTTATCGTCCAAATCGCTCTACGGAGGAGGCAATATCCACAACACTGCACACAGTTCTCTCTCACTTGGACAACAAAGACACTTATGCCAGAATCCTGTACATTGATTTCAGTTCAGCGTTCAATACCATCATCCCGCAGAGACTAGTGGAGAAACTGTCGCTCGCTGCTTGGCCTTAACACTGCCATGTGTCACTGGATTCTGGATTTCTTGACAGAGAGACCACAGTCAGTCTGTGTTGGCAGGAACATCTCTGACTCCATCACACTGAGCACTGGATCCCCACAAGGCTGTGTGCTTAGCCCATTGCTGTTTACACTGCTAACACATGACTGTGCAGCCAGATTCAAGGAGAACCTGATCATTAAATTTGCTGATGATACCACAGTGGTGGGGCTCATCAGCAAAAATGGTGAAACTATGTACAGGGAGGAGGTCAAACACCTAGAGAGCTGGTGCAGTGATAACAACTTGATGCTTAATGTCACCAAAACCAAGGAGATGATTGTCGATTTCAGACGGTCTCAACCTGAGCACACACCCCTCAGCATCAGCGGCTCCACAGTGGACAGAGTGGAAAACATCAAGTTCCTTGGGGTGCAGATCTCGGACAATCTCACCTGGTCCAGGAACACCACTGGGATTGTGAAATGGGCCCAGCAGAGATTGCACTTTCTGAGGAAGCTTAAACAAGCATCACTCCCCACTAACATCTTAACTACATTCTACAGAGGCGTGGTTGAGAGTGTGCTGACCTTTTGCATCACAACCTGGTACTTCGGCTGCAGTACTGTCGACAAAAAAGCCTTGCAGAGGGTGGTTAGGGGAGCAGAGAAGGTTATTGGGGTCTCCCTACCTTCTGTCCAAGACCTCTTTCAGAGTCGATGCCTCCAGAAGACACAGTACATCATTAAAGACCCCTCACACCCTCTCCATGAACTGTTTGTTCTTCTGCCATCAGGCAAACATTACAGGAGCATCAAAACTAAAACCACAAGGCTACTAAACAGCTTCCTCCCACAGGCAGTCAGACTGCTAAATAGCTGCTCCACCTGACTCTGCTTTGGACACTTTTAACTTGCACTGGACACTTATAACTTGATTTTAACTGACATGTGGCTGTTGTGTTTTACTATTTATTGTTATGTTTATTATTTAGTGTTGCGTTTGTTATGTTATGATTGCACTGCTCCTGAGAAACGCTGTCTCATTCTGCCCTGCAGAGCTGATGTACGGTTAGAATGACAATAAAGTTTTTTGAATCTTGAATCTTGAATCAATTGGCTGACCTTGAAATTGTTTGACCTCCTCAGGGAAGAGAGCTAAGTACCTGATGATACAGAGAAGTTTAACCAGCAATTATCTTTAGTTGTCTCAAAAGATTCTCCAAGAGAAATCTTCCGCCACACCAGGCTGAGTATTGCTTCTCAGGCATCAGCCTGCCTGTGAATATTGCCACAGGTAAACTGCCTGGTGTTTGGAAGCAAGCTGTTTCAATAAAATAAACGCTAACTGAAAATTAACTTACTCTCCTTTTCATTCTTTAACTTACTCTGCAGCTTGGGTTTCACAAAATCTTGCCACAGGTGACTCTCACTGCCTGTTATGGCAATTTCAACAAGCAGGAACACAAGAGGCTGCAGGGAGTAGTGGATACAGTATGGTCCATCATGGCACAGCCCACCCCAACACTACACGAAGCTTCCTTTCCTGTCCACCCCCCGCCACCTTTTTTATTCTGGCATCTTCCTCCTCCTTCCTTCTCAGTCCTGAAGAAGGATTCTCAGCCCAAAATGTCGACTGTCTGTTCATTTCCATAGATGCTGCCTGAGTTGCTGAGATCCCCCCAGCATCTTATGCGCCATACTTTAGATTTCCAGCATCTGCAGATGTTCTTGTGTTTATGACCTGCAGGAGGCGCTGCCACAGGAAGGTGGCATCAATCATTACCCTCTTGTCCTCGCTACCAAGAGCCCAAAGTCGCACACCACCAGATTCCAGAACAGCTACACTACTCTGCACAACACGGTAGCGCAGTGTTTTGCACAATGCTTTACAGTACCGGTGACCCGGGTTCAATTCCCACCATTGCCTGTAAGGAGTTTGTACGTTCTCCTCATGACTGTGTGTGTTTCCTCCGGGTGCTCCGGTTTCCTCCCACAGTCCAAAGACGTGCCGGTTGGTAGGTTAATTGGTCATTGTCAACTGTCCTGTGATTTGGCTAGGATTATATCGCGGGTTGCTGGGCCGTGCTGGTTAAAGGGCCAGAAGGGCTACTCCATGCTGTATCTCAATAAATAAATAAATAAATAACTCTAGGATTCCTAAGACTTTAGCACAGTACTGTGTTTGTCAACACGGAGTGAAGAGCGAGTTTGTAAATCTGGTGGGAGCAAAGGATGATGGGAATGGCGAGGGTGGAGAGCCGCGGGAGGGGTGTGGGGCAGGTGGCAAAGAAGGAATGCCAGGGTGGGGTGTGGCACGGGTGCAGACACACCCAGCCCTGAGACACCAGGCAAAGGTCATTTGATTCCAAACAATCAGGTTATTGATCATTACAGAATGTCTCTCTGGTGTTTCCCTCTCGCTTCCCCTTTTCCCAACCATGATTCCCTTTCACCTGCCCCCTTCCCACTCTCAGTCCACAACAGAGACCCATATCAGAATCAAGTTTACCATCACTCACCTGTGTCATGAAATTTGTTTTTTTTTGCGGCAGCAGAACAGTGCAATACATAAAATGACTACGATACTGTGCGAAAGTCTTGGGCTCCCTAGCTATATGTTTGCGTCTGAGAATTTTGCACAGTTGTCTACTTTCCTTCAACTGTTAAGTTCTTGAAACAGTGTGCACAACCCTTATCCTCTGTAAGTAATAGAGCATCTCGTACACTACCATGGGCCTGTCTTGGGTTGTGTCTTTGTTTCTGTACTCAGATTTTGTTTTGCAAAATTAATTTTTCTTTCTTCACTGACTTGTATAGTTTATGCACAAACTATCTCTAGTTGTTGTCTAAACCTATATGCCTCTACACTAATGCAAACATGTCTTTCATTGTACCTGTACCTTACCATTTGGGTGGTGGGGTGGAGCTACGTCTCTACCAAAGGAGGTGTAAGGCGCTCTTTCCCTCTGTTAGCCTGCAGGTCACCCTTGGGCAAGGCATCTCACCGGCTTAGTCCCCCGATCTGGGTCACATGAAGCCGTGGGAACAGATGGTGGTTGGTTGTCTGAGCAGCTGGTGTCACAAGTTATAGAATCATAGAAAAGTACAGCACAGAAGTAGGCCCTTCGGCCCATCTAGTCCATGCTGAACCATTTGAATTGCTGCCCCCATCGAGGCTGAGGGGGTGATAGACAGGACATATAGAGAGATAGTTACACCCAAGGTACAGGACATGGGAAATTGGGTGACAATCAGGGAGGGGTAAGGGGTTAAAATGCCAATGCAGAGTATCCCTGTGACCATCCCCAACAACAACAAGTATACCACTTTGGTCAGGTCTCAGACCCTGCGTCTGGCTCCGTGACTTGGAAGGGGGGAGAAGAAACGAGCTGTGGTGATAGGGGATTCATTAGTTAGGGGATCAGAAAGGAGGTTTGTGAACAAGAATGAGATTCCCAGATGGTATGTTGCCTTCCGGGTGCCAGGGTCCGGAACATCTTGAAATCAAGTCCTCAACTTTCTTTAATGAGGGGGGGGGGCGGGTGTGCAGTCAAAGGTCGTGGTCCATGTAGGTACCACAGACGTGGGTAAGATGTGTTACATACCTCAAGGAGATCTTGTGACTTTCTTGTGAGAATGATGTAATGGTCTTTTAGAGGTCACCTGATGTAATTTTCCCGCCGATGTGAGGTCATGTGATGACATGTTCACCACGGGTATAAAAGGGAAGGCCCCTGGTGATGCAGTTAGTTTTCCAGCTAGAATGTTAGTCAGAGTCTCCGTTCCTTTGCGTATTTGTTTTATGACGCAGTTTCATTTTTAAAACGGAGTTTTATGTTCTATTGTAAGGTACAATAGTGCTGGATTGGCAGTTTACTCAATTTCTGTTAGATTTGTTGATGTACCTTTTCAGTAGTATTGGAGAGTGAAGACTTTATCGAAGTACAGGATGTGAAGGATTAAAAGAAGTCGGGAGTGTTCGGCAGTTTAATAAAGGATCGACCTTATTGAGTCATTGTTGAAGAAGTAGCGACCTGCATCGAAGATAACTCCTGGCAAAAGGGAAAGGAAGTTCATGCAAGGTTTGCTCTCTAGAAATAAAGGTCAGTTGTTTTAAGCCGTTTATTTCCTTCATCGTGAATCCTTTGGACAGAACCAGCAGGAAAGTCACATCTATGAAGAAATCCTTCTCCAGAGAAGTCCCTCTCAATTGAATGTATAGATCTGTTGGATTTTCTAATTCACCATTTTAAGAACTGTGTTTGACTTTACTGCTTTAAGGACTGTTTTCGCATTTATCGCTTTAAGAACCAGTACCGAGTGATGATTTGTTGAACGGCTGCATAGCGGTTAACTTCCGGTTAAGGTTTTCGTTTGTTTTTTATTCTTTATCCGTGTTTAATAAATGTTTGGTTGTTTTTATATAACCTGACTCGATTGATATTCATTGTGGCCGGTTACGTAACAGACGAGTGATGAGATTCCACAAAGTGAGCTCAGCGAGTTGGGTGTCAAGTTAAAGAACAGGATGTCCAGGGTTGAGATCACAGGATTGCTACCCATGTCACATGCTAGTGAGGCCAGAACTGGGAAGATTATACAGTTTAACATGTGGCTAAGGAGTTGGTGTAGGAAGGAGGGCATAAGATTTTTGGATCATTGGGCTCTATGGGATCTGTACTGAAGAGACGTGGACTGGAAGGGGACTAAATATCCTAGTGGGAAGGTTTGCTAGTTCTGCCTGGGGGAAGGGGGAGGAATTAAACTAGAGTTGTAAGGGGGTGGGAACCAGAGTGTCAGAACAGTAGTGGACAGGTTGTGGAGACAGATATTGTTAAGACCTCAGACTAAGTTAGGGATCGAAAGGTGCAACTAGTGTCCTGAGCTGAGTATATTTCAATGCAAGAAGTATGATCAGAAAGGCAGATGAGTTCAGAGCATGGACCAACCCCTGAAATTATGATGCTGTAGCCACTAGTGAGACTTGGTTGCAGGAGAGGCAGGACTGACTGCTCACTATTCTAGGGTTCTGTTGTTTTTGACGCGACAGAGCAGGAGGTATTAAAGGAGGAGGAATGGTGTTTCTAGTCAAGGAAAATGTCACGGCAGTGTTCAGTCAGGACAGATGGGAGAACTCGTCTAGTGAGGCGTTATGAGTGGAACTGATGAATAAGAAAGGTATGACCACGCCAGTGGGGTTATCTTACACACCACCCAACAGTCCGATGGATTTAGAGGATCAAATTTGTAGAGAGATCGCAGACTGTTGCAAGAAACATGAGGTTGTTTTTATAGGTGATTTTAACTTTGCACATATTTACTGGGAATTCCGTACTGCAAAAGGAGTAGATAGATGGGATAGAGTTTGTCAAATGTGGTGAGGAAAATTTCCTTCATCTGTACATAGAAGACCTAATGAGAGAGTGTGTGATATTGGATCTACTGTTAGGGAATGAGACAGGGCAGGTGACAATGGTTTTTGTGTGGAACCCTTTGCATCGAGTGATCACAATGCCTTTAGCTTCAAAGGAAATATGCAAAAAGATGGGTCTAGTCCACAGATTGAGATTCTAAATTCAAGAACGGCCAATTTTGATGGTACCAGAGAGGATCTGGCAACTGTGGATTGGGACAGGCTGTTTCCTGGCAAAGGTGTACTTGCTAAGTGGGAGGCCTTCAAAATGAAATTTTGAGAGTACAAAACTTGTATGTGCCTGTCAGAATGAAAGGTAAGGATAACAGTTTAGGGAACATTGATTTTCAAGAGATATTGAGGGACGGTTAAAAAAACTGTGCATTGCAGGTATAGGCAGGGAGAAACAAATGATGCACCGGTGGAGTATAAGAAATGCAAGACAACACTAAAGCGAGAAATCAGGAGGGCTAAAAGAAGGCATGAGGTTGCCCTAGCAGACAAGGTGAAGAAGAATCTGAAGAGATTCTACAGAGATGTTAAGAACAAAAAGATTGCAAGGGACAAAATTGGTCCCCTGAAAGATCAGAATGGTAATCCATGACTGAAGCCAAATGAGATGGGGGAGATCTTGTTGGCATTTTTTGTATCAGTATTCACTCAGGAGATGGACACAGAGGCTACAGGAATAGAGCAAAATGGCATCAACTTCATGGACTCTGTGCAAATTACAGAGGGGCATTTTGCTGCCTTGAGGCAAGTTATGTTGGATAAATCCCCAGGGTCTGATGAGGTGTCCTCTCAGATCCTGTGGGAGGCAAGTGCAGAAACTGCTGGGATCCTCGCAGAGATACTGAAGAGGTGTCGGAAGACTGGAGGAGAGCAAATGTGGTTCTGCTGTTTAAGGAGGTCTCTAAATAAACGAGGAAATAATGGGCCGGTGAGCCTGACATTAATGGGAAAGTTATTGGAAGGTACGCTAAGGAACTGGATATATGAGTATTTGGGTAGGCATGGACTGATTAAAGATAGTCTGCATGGCTACGTGCATGGCAGGCTCTGTCTCATCAATCATGTAGAGTTTTTCGAGGAAGTTACCAGGAAACTTGATGAAGCCAACCCAGTGGAAGTTGTCTACATAGACTTTAACAAGACATTTGAAAAGTTCCCGCAAGAAGGTTCAGTGGTATTCAAGATGAGTAGTAAATTGAATTAGACATTGGGGTGGGGGCTATTGCACAGGGTCAAAATAAGCTGCAGTGAATTGTAAACTTAGTCAGCTCAATCATAGGCGCTAGCCTATGTGGTATCCAGGACGACTTCAAGGAGCGATGCCTCAGAAAGGCGGCATCCATCATTAAGGACTCCCCATCACCCAGGTCATGCCTTGTTCTCATTGTTACCATTAGGATGGAGTGTATGGGGTGTCAGGGAGGGGTAGCACCTCTGGTGGGGTAACATGTCGCGTCCTTTTCAGGGCGGTTAGTCCACCTTTGGTCCCCACCTGGCGCTCAGCTCTCACCTGTGGCTCCCTGTAGCTGTTTGCATGTGACAGCGGCCACACCCCAGGCGATGGCTTCGACAAGCCGGCTAAACCAGGTGAGGGTAGCCGACGGGTCTCAAACCCTCGGTGAGATAGGGAGTTGTCTATCCCAGCATGTGTAGACAGACTCCGGCGGATTGAGCGGACGAGACCAATGGAAAGTCCAACGGTCAAGAAGGCGGTCTCTGCAAGTGTCGTGGAACGTGTAGAGCAGGACAAGACACAGAAGACGTCCTGGTCATCCACTGCGCCTAGTCCCATTTCCAGCCGTCTCGACTCTTGTCTTGCCACTGGATCCAGATGGGAATTGGGAAGAGAGAGTGAGGCTGACGCTGCGCAACTCTCCCTCACTTAAATCCAAATCGTGCCGTAGTATCGGCACCATCATAGCCGGCTGGTGGCGCAGTGACATCAGCGCCGGACTCCAGGAGCGAAGGTTCCTGAGTTCGAATCCAGTCGAACTGCTCCCGGGCACCCTTTCCATCCATGTCTGGTTGAGTGTTGAGCTAGCAACTCGACCTCGTAAAAAGTACTAATGGTGTCGAGGTCTTCGCCGATGACGATGGACAAACCTTAACCATTAGGAAGGAGGTACAGGAGCCTGAAGACACACACTCAATGACTCAGGAGCAGTTTCTTCCCCTCTGCCGTCAGGTCTCTGAATGGACATTGAGCCCATAAACACAACCTCACTCCTTTTCTTCTCTCTTTTTTCACTATTTACTTAATTTTAACCCGGCTGGTGGCGTAGCGGCATCAGCGCCAGACTTTGGGACGAAAGGTCCCGATTTCGAATCCAGCCGGCTCCCCTGCACGCTTTCCACCCGTACTGGGTTACGAGCTGGTGACTTCTTCGGAAACTCACCTGGCAGAAGGCAATGGCAAACCACTGCTGTGACTTGCCTCGTACGCGGTTCCCCACTACGTCAGAGAGGCATGGAGGGAAATCGTCCACTAACCGGAGAAATTCCGGATGCGAAGTACCTTTCCTTTGTTTAATTTTAGCCATTTTAATATATATTTATTGTAATTCACATTTTTTTTCTATTATCATGATTTCATTGTACTGCTACTGCAAGGACAACAAATTTCTTAATATTAGACCTGAATGTGATCTTCAGTCTTTAAATCTCTTATCTCTGGTCTCCCTGTCTGTCTCCTTCTCTGGATGTAGAGACACGTTATGCAGTGCTGATGATAATGTGAGGGAGGCATGAAAAAAGCCTGCAGAATGCACCATGGATACTGACATACTGACTTGTTTAGCCATCTGATTCAGCTTGTGTGACTTCGTGAAACAATGCACTTGACTGAGTCACAAGGCAGGACTCGGGTGAAGGGGACTGGGTGGACTAATAGCTTTGCTCATCCCACACTCTCACATTATGTCTATTTGTCAGACAAGTATTTCTTTCAGTGGAAATTCATCATATGTTCTAGTCACTTGCTTGTCCTTGTGCAGACGTTCAGCTGAAATGCAACTACAATCCAATGGGGAGACCTGTAGAAACATTTTATTTACAAGTTCTTGTCTTAGAGCAACTTCTATTCCTTCCTTCAAGGTGAAAGGAGGAGAAATATACAATTAAATGTATTTAACATCACAATGCGATTCACTTGACTTCCCAGCATTATAACAAGAATGAAGTATCGGAAGTTTAAATTGAATAAGACTGCTTTGAGAAAGTATTTTTTCAAGGATTTCTTCAGACTTGCAGCTCGTCCACTCAGATCTAAGAGTTCCGTTCAATAGTTCAATAGTTCCATGTAATATCTGAGAATTCTTTGCAGACATCCATGAAAACAGAAGCATGAGTGACAGTAAAAACATTAAACCCCAAAGTCCCCCTACTTCCCCCTCAGGCACACAAGCAGCAGCAAATCAATGACTCCCCCCCCTTTCACTTACTTCAGCAAAAGAAAGCATCAGCACCCTCCACCCACCAAGCAAGCAATTGCAAAGTCCCCCCCCCAAGACAGACCATGATCTGCAGTACAACAGCATCTAATCATTCACCTGATAATTAGACATGCCGCAGGCTCTGTCTTTCCCTAAAAAAAAGGGGAAAAAGAGACGTCACCTTTCACAGCGAGAGGGGAGACATAACAAAACAACTCGCTGACTTACGAGGATAAAGTCTGTTATGCTGCTTCTTCTCCCCCCAAGTTCTCCAACCCAAGAATGGGCGAAACTCCTCTCACCAGGGAGAGAGAGAGAGAGAGAGAGAGAGAGAGAGAGAGAGAGAGAGGGAGGGAGGGAGAGAGAGAGAGGGAGGGAGGGAGAGAGAGAGAGGGAGGGAGAGAGAGGGAGGGAGGGAGAGAGAGAGAGTGCGAAATGCCATGTACAGGGCCTCCGACAGCTGATCCGACGCTCCTGATGTTACGTTTTCCTCTCGTAGCACCAGCATAGAATCAGCCCGTCCACAGGGCCGCAAAGCCTTGGAACCCTGAAGGCGCGCTTGTTTTCTAGGCCGCGTTCTAGGCCAGTTTCGAAAAGCGGCCGGCTGTGAGCCCCCGGGAGTGGGTGCCACCACCGCAAAGAGCTGAAGACTGAGTGTAATTCCAGGTCAGGGTCTCCGACAGAACCCCAACCACTCTGAAAAGTGAAAAAAAAACCATTTTTAAAAAGGCATCTTCAACAGCCTCAGGAAGAGCTTTATGGCAATCAAAATAGTTCTCGATGAATAGCATTGGTACTGTTGATTTACTGTTAGCCCAGTTCACTGGTTCATTGGCGAGACCCGCAGCGGGGGAGTTTGGTTGTGTGGAGGATTAGGCCGTGGCTGCAGGTTTGCCTCTGGCAGCCAACCAGGTGAGGAGACGCCGAGTTGGTGTGGGAGACGCCATGCGAGGCACGCTGGAGCCTGTACTTGGGTTGGCGGATGGCCCCGCCAGTTGCTGCTGCCCTCTAGTGCTCACTCCGCGGAAGAACAAGCTGGACCATCAATTCTACAGTCATGTCACTCAGAGACTTCGTTCTTTGTGACTGTATGTTTTTCTGAAATCGCAACCATATGTGCTACTTGTACTAAGTAAAATTTGCTCTCAAGCAATGTACGCAAAAAAATGTAAATAAATAAAAGATACTTTAAGCTGGCACTTTAGACACATTCACAGATGATGAGTTTTTTACAGAAAGTTGAGATCTGGACCATTTTCAAGGAAAGGGCCTCTTCCCTTTACCCCCTCCCCCCCACTCCGAGGTTGACTGAAATGAACTTATACATGGGGCGACACGGTGCTATAGCGTTTAGTGTATCACAGTGCAGGTGATGCCGGTTCAATTCCCACTGCTGCCTGTAAGGAGTTTGTACGTTCTCCCTGTGGCTGCGTGGGCTTCCTCCGGGTGCTCTGGTTTCCTCCCACATTCCAAAGGCGTACCAGTTAGTAGGTCAATTGGTCACATGGGTGTAACTGGGTGGTACATTCTTGTTGAGCTGGAAGGACCCATTGCCTCGCTGAATCCCAAAATAAAGTACAATGAATACTTGCTGGTTCATCACACGCCGTGTCGTATGATGTGGGCGATCATGGTCTTTCCATGCCCATTATTGTTCTTGGCCAATTTTTCTACACAAGTGGTTTTCCATTGTCTTCTTCTGTGTCTTTGCAAGATGGTTGACCCCAGCCATTATTAATACTCTTCAGAGATTGTCTGCCTGGTGTCAGTGCTAGCATAACCAGGACTTGTGATGTGCACCAGCTGCTCGTACGACCATCCACCACCTGCTCCCATGGCTTCACGTGACCCTGATCAGGTGGGGGGTTAGCAGGTGCTACACCTTGCCCACGGGCTAGCAGAGGGAAGGAGCACCTTACATCTCCTTTGGTAGAGATGTATCTCCACCCTGCCAACCCAAAATGAACGTAGTGATTGAATTTAGTTCCCCAACTGCTCGGGCTGACTCTTACAGATATCAACCATGCACTGTAAGCCTTTCCACCCAGATCGCCTATAAAATCCTTCCACTCACCTTAAACCTCTGGTCTCTTGGCCTTGATAATCCCGGCGCGGGGGAGGAGTGGCGGGTGGAGATGGAGATACAGCCCCACCAAAGGAGGTGTGAGGGGCTCCTTCACTCCACTAGCCTTGTTAATGAGTGAGATGAGAGGAACCAGCCAGACCGGGTGAAGCCAGCAGGAAGGTGATAGTTACTCAGATAACCACACGTTACAGCAGTGGTGTGCAGAGGAGCATCTCTGAAAGCACAACACGTCGAACCTGAAGTGGATGGGCTACAGCAGCAGAAGACCATGAACGTACACTCAGTGGCCACTTTATTAGGTACAGGAGGTATCTGACAAAGTAGCCACTGAATGCAAATATATGTTTCTTTATACACACAAGAAAGCTGGAAATCCAAATGCACAAAGCGCTGGAGGAACTCAGCAGGTCAGGAAGCATCTATGGAAATGAACAAACTGTTAATGTTTTGGGCCAGGTCCCTTCTTCAGGAGGAGAGGGGGAAGACGCCAGAAAAAGGTTGGGGGGGGGAGAAAGAGGATAGCTGGAAGGTGATGGGTGAAGCCAGGGTGGGTGGGAAAGGTAAAGGGCTGGAGAGGAAAGAATCTGATAGGAGAGGAGAATGGACCATAGGAGAAAGGGAAGGAGGAGGGGACCCAGGTGGAGGTGATAGGCAGTTGAGAGTAGGTAAGAGGCCGGAGTGGGGAGTATAGGAAGAGGGGATGGGGAGGGAAATTATTTTTTAATGAAGGAGAAATTGATATTCATGCCATCAGCTTGGAGGGTACCAGTCTGTGGTGGAGAATTTTGGGGTGGTAAACTTGCTTTCTCCCTCTAGTGGTAACAGTGTTGTAACTGTATTCTTCAAAGTTGAAGATTACATCGCAGTAATTCAGAAGACACTTCCCTGTTTCATTTGATACCGGCACATCTCCTAATTCAGTTGTCAAGACAAAATTACCTTGTCCTTAGACATTGCCTTGGCAGCTTTCAATTCCACGCCAACCAGTAGGAGGTATTTCACAAGGGAATATCCTCTGCCAATTCTCCTAAAGCCCCCACCAAGAGTTGGAGTATCTTCTGAAGAGCAAAATGTTCTCATGTTGCGAATGGAACAAATAAGTTCAAATAATGCTCACCCACCGAGTCAGTGAAGTTTCAAATGACTGTCAAAACTCCAACACGTGTTGGGAGTCATCCCTATAAAAATCTGCTACATTTCCTCTGGCCGTATGATTTCAAAGAGTAAGAAAGAAAAAAAAACTGTTTTTAGTCATCTGTCATTACTTTCACTCTGCCCTTTAAAGCAACAAACTTTCCTTTTAAGGTTGGGCAGAGATCCAAACCATGTGTCATTCTTTTTGAATAACTAAGGCAGGGTATAAAAGTCGACCAAACTTCCTAAAACTTGATCCTTCAAATTTCATCTCCACTACAAGAAGAAAATTCTATCATCATTACAGCTGCTTGCAAAGGTTCCTTTGGAGCATCATAGAATCAGAATCAGAATAAGGTTTGTTATCACTGACGTATGTCGTGAAAGTTCTTGTTTTGTAGCAGCAGTGTAGTGCACTTACTCTCCGTCTGCCTGGAAAAGTGGGATCTCCCGGTGGCCATCTACTTCAATTCTACTTCCCGTTCCCATCCTGACATGTCAGTCCATGGCCTCCTCCACTGTCGCGATGAGGCCACACTCAGGCTGGAAAGAACAACACTTTATATCCCATCTGGGTAGCTTCCAAACTGATGGCATGAGCATCGATTTCTTGAACTTCCGGAAATTGCACCTTGCTCTCCTTCACCATTCCCCAATCCTGTTTCCCGCTCTCACCTCATCTCCTTACCTGCCCATCACCTCCCTCTGATGCTCCTCCCCTTCCCTTTCTTCCATGGTCTTCTGTCCTCTCCTACCAGATTCCCCCTTCTCCAGCCCTTTATCTCTCTCACCATCAACCTCGCAATTCTTTACTTCACCCCCTCCCCCAGTTTGACCTTTCACCTGCCGCCTTGTATGTCTTCCTCCCCTCCCCCGCCTTCTTAGTCTGACATCTCATCTCTTTTATTTCAGTCCTGATAGAAACATAAAAACATGGAAAATAGGTGCAGGAGTAGGCCATTCGGCCCTTCGAGCCTGCACTGCCATTCAGTACGATCATGGCTGATCATCCAACTCAGAACCCTGTACCAGCCTTCTCTCCATAACCCCTGATCCCTTTAGCCACAAGGGCCATATCTAACTCCCTCTTAAATATAGCCAATGAACTGGCCTCAACTGTTTCCTGTGGCAGAGAATTCCACAGATTCACCACTCTCAGTGTGAAGAAGTTTTTCCTAATCTCGGTCCTAAAAGGCTTCCCCTTTATCCTCAAACTGTGACCCCTCATTCTGGACTTCCCCAACATCGGGAACAATCTTCCTGCATCTAGCCTGTCCAATCCCTTTAGAATTTTATACGTTTCAATAAGACTCCCCCTCAATCTTCTAAATTCCAGTGAGTATAAGCCTAGTCAATCCAGTTTTTCGTCATATGAAAGTCCTGCCATCCCAGGAATCAATCTGGTGAACCTTCTTTGTACTCCCTCTATGGTCAGAATGTATTTCCTCAGATTAGGGGACCAAAACTGCACACAATACTCCGGGTGTGGTCTCACCAAGGCCTTGTACAACTGCAGTAGAACCTCCCTGCTCCTGTACTCGAACCCTCTTGCTATAAATGCCAGCATATCTTTCGCCATTTTCACCGCCTGCTGTACCTGCATGCCCACTTTCAATGACTGGTGTACAATGACACCCAGGTCTCGTTGCACTTCCCCTTTTCCTAATCGGCCACCATTCAGATAATAATCTGTTTTCCTGTTTTTACCACCAAACTGGATAACCTCACATTTATCCACATTAAATTGCATCTGCCATGAATTTGCCCACTCACCCAACCTATCCAAGTCACCCTGCATCCTCTTAGCATCCTCCTTACAGTTAACACTGCCGCCCAACTTCGTGTCATCCACAAACTTGGAGATGAAGGGTCTCGTCCTGAAATGTCGACTGTTTACTCCTTTCCATAGATGTTGGCTGGCCTGTTGAGTTCCTCCAGCATTGTGTGTGTGTGTGTGTGTGTGCGTGTGGCTTGGATTTCCAGCATCTGCAGATTTTCTTGTACAAATAGATATCTATTTATTTATTTTATGGCTGGTTTGAGCTGTTCTCCGATCTTGGCAATCCCTTTCATCCCCATGTGAGGAGACATTTGTCGTGTGTCCTCCGAACACTTGCCCTTTAGATATTATCAATCAGTTGATTGGGCGTGATCAGTCGTGGTGTAGGGTGAGGGTCTCATTCCTGATTGGTTGTGTGATGAACTCTGTGCGTTGTCTGAAATTTTGCCCGCATTGGCTTATAAATGGGTTTGAGGTTTGCACTCTGTTTACAGAACTGTTCGTGCAAAACCATGCTTCTAGGAATTTATTTTATTTATTGAGATACAGCGTGGAATAGACCCTTCTTGTCTTTCAAGCCGTACTCCCCAACAACCCCCCAATTTAATGCCAACCTAATCACAGGATATTTTACAATGACCAACTAACCTACCAACCAGTACGTCTTTGGACTGTGGGAGGAAACCGGAGCACCCGGAGGAAACCCGCGCGGTCACAGGGAGAACGTACAGACTTCTTCGAGACAGTGGTGGGAATTGAACCTGGGTCGCTGGCACTGTAAACTACTATACTACCATGCTGCCCTAAATTGCACTGAAGGTGAGAGGGGGTCGGTTCAAAGGGGATGCGACCCCCCCCCCACTTACGACCATCCACCACCTGCTCCCATGGCTTCACATGACCCTGATCGGGGGGGGGGGAATGGGACGGGGGTGGGGGTGCTAAGCAGGGGCTACACCTTGCCCAAGGGTGATCTGCAGGCTAGCGGAGGGAAGGAGCACCTTACACCTCCTTTGGTAGAGATGTATCTCCACCCTGCTGTCCACCTGTTCATGTACTTAACCAAAATTCTCTTAAATGTTGCCATCGATCACGCATCCATCACTTTCGCAGGCAGTTTGCTATACCCTCAGTGTGAAGGAGTTCCTCTACAGGTTCCCTTTAAATACTTCACCTTTCACCTCTAACCTATGACCTCTAGTTCTAGTTTCACCCAACCTCATTGGAAAGAGCCTGCTTACATTAACCTCTGATAATTTTGTAAACTTCTCAAACTGATTTTGTCACACGGGTGAAGCCTCCCAACCATTGAGCACATCTTCATGAAAAACTGTCGTAGGAAAGCAGCGTCCATCATCAGAGATCCCCGCCACCCAGGCTATGCTGTTTTCTCACTGTTGCCATCAGGTAGAAGGTACAAGAGTCTCAGGACTCACACCACCAAGTTCAAGAACAGTGACTACCCATCAACCATCAGGCTCTTGAACAAAAGAGGATAACTACCCTTATCTATTGAGATGTTCCCACAACCAGTTATCTCACTTTAAGGACTCTTCATGTTGTTATAAGAACCTAAGAAATAGGAGCAGGAGTCGGCCATCTGGCCCTTCGAGCCTGCTCCACCATTCAATAAGATCATGGCTGATTTGGCCATGGACTCATCTCCACCCACCTGCCTTTTCCCCATAATCCTTAATTCCCCTGCTATGCAAGAATCTATCCAACCTTGTCTTAAATTCTCAGCCTTATCCCATGTTCTCTTTAAAAACGCAAACACGAGGAAATCTGCAGATGCTGGAATTTCAAGCAACACACATAAAAGTTGCTGGTGAACGCAGCAGGCCAGGCAGCATCTCTAGGAAGAGGTACAGTCGACGTTTTGGGCCGAGACGCTTCGTCAGGTCTAACTGAAAGAAGAGATAGTAAGAGATTTGAAAGTGGGAGGGGGAGGGGGAGATCCAAAATGATAAGAGAAGACAGGAGGGGAAGGATGGAGCCAAGAGCTGGACAGGTGATTGGCCTCCAACCTGATGGCATGTACACTGACTTCTCTAACTTCCATTAATGCCCACCTCCCCTTCTCACCCCTATTTATTTATTTATTTATTTATGTATCTATCTATCCCTTTCCTTTCTTTTTCTCTCTTTTTTCTCCCTCTGTCCCTCTCACTGTACTCCTTGCCCATCCTCTGGGTTTTCCTCCTCTCCCCCTTTCTTCCTCCCTGGGCTTCCCATCCCACGATCCTCTCCCTTCTCCAGCCTTGTATCCCTTTTGCCAATCAACTTTTCCCGGGGACTCCCCCTCCCACTTTCAAATCTCTTACTATCTCTTCTTTCAGTTAGTCCTGACGAAGGGTCTCGGCCCGAAATGTCGACTATACCTCTTCCTAGAGATGCTGCCTGGCCTCCTGCGTTCACCAGCAACTTTTATGTGTGTTGTTCATGTTCTCGTTATTTATTGCTATTTATTTAGATTTACATTTCCACAGTTTATTGCTTCTGCACTCTGGTTGATCTTTTATTGAGCCCGTTATAGTTACTATTCTATAGATTCGTTGTGTATGCCCACAGGAAAATGAAAGATTCTCAGGATTGTATGTGGTTGTGGTGGAGGGAGTACATTCAGATTGGAGGATTGTGACTAGTGGTGTCCCACAAGGATCTGTTCTGGGACCTCTACTTTTCGTGATTTTTATTAACAACCTGGATGTGGGGGTAGAAGGGTGGGTTGGCAAGTTTGCAGATGACACAAAGGTTGGTGGTGTTGTAGATAGTGTAGAGGATTGTCAAAGATTGCAGAGAGACATTGATAGGATGCAGAAGTGGGCTGAGAAGTGGCAGATGGAGTTCAACCCGGAGAAGTGTGAGGTGGCACACTTTGGAAGGACAAACTCCAAGGCAGAGTATAAAGTAAATGGCAGGATACTTGGTAGTGTGGAGTAGCAGAGGGATCTCGGGGTACATGTCCACAGATCCCTGAAAGTTGCCTCACAGGTGGATAGGGTAGTTAAGAAAGCTTATGGGGTGTTAGCTTTCATAAGTCGAGGGATAGAGTTTAAGAGTCGTGATGTAATGATGCAGCTCTATAAAACTCTGGTTAGGCCACACTTGGAGTACTGTGTCCAGTTCTGGTCACCTCACTATAGGAAGGATGTGGAAGCATTGAAAAGGGTACAGAGGAGATTTACCAGGATGCTGCCTGGTTTAGAAAGTATGCATTATGATCAGAGATTAAGGGAGCTAGGGCTTTACTCTTTGGAGAGAAGGAGGATGAGAGGAGACATGATAGAGGTGTACAAGATAATAAGAGGAATAGATAGAGTGGATAGCCAGCGCCTCTTCCCCAGGGCACCACTGCTCAATACAAGAGGACATGGCTTTAAGGTAAGGGGTGGGAAGTTCAAGGGGGATATTAGAGGAAGGTTTTTTACTCAGAGAGTGCTTGGTGCGTGGAATGCACTGCCTGAGTCAGTGGTGGAGGCAGATACACTAGTGAAGTTTAAGAGACTACTAGACAGGTATATGGAGGAATCTAAGGTGGGGGCTTATATGGGAGGCAGGGTTTGAGGTTCGGGCACAACATTGTGGGCTGAAGGGCCTGTACTGTGCTGTACTATTCTATGTTCTATGTTCTATGTTCTATGACATATAAGTACTCTGATAATAAGATTCACTTTGAACCTTCCAAACCTTTCACATATGGTACAAGCAAGAGAGGTCCCAGTACTGATCTGTGTGGGCACACTGGCCATAGACCACTGGTCAGAATAATACCCTTGCTCTCTGATTTCTTTGACCAAGCCAATTTTGAATCCAACTTGCCAACTCACTATGGATCCCTTATGGTCTTAATCTGCTGGATCAGTTTACTGTGAGGGACCTTGTCAAATTCTAATGCCAATATGCCTCTTAAGTGAACAAATAAATTGGTCAACTTGCATTCCCTCTCTGATAGCAACAGGATGAATTGTTAAATTATCCACATAACTCAGACAGCTTGAGAACTAACCAATGGACAGGTTAAAGAATGAAATCAGATTTGATAGCTCCTCAATCCTTTTGTTTCCGAACTGAAGTGTATGATTATTCTCAGCGAATTCCACTCCCAGCTGAAGTCCGTTTTAGAAACATAGAAAAATAGAAAACCTACAGCACAATACAGGCCCTTTGGCCCACAGAGCTGTGCCAAACATGTCCTTACCTTAAAAATTACCTAGGGTTACCCACAGCACTCTATTTTTCTGAGCTCCATGTACCTGTCCTGGAGTCTCTTATCCACCTCATATCCACCTCCACCACCGTCGCCGGCAGCCCATTAATCAGTTTTTGATTAATTTTCTGTGGTTTTTTGCACTATTATTTAATTTAACTCTAATAGATATATAATTCATACTGTAATTTATAGTTGTTTTTTCCTATTATTAAGAATTGTATTGTAGATGTTTTTAATTTATTCATTAACTGGATGAGGGTGTCGCCAGCGAAGCCAGCATTTATGGCCCATCCCAAGTTGCCTTTGAGAAGATGGTGATGAGCTGCCATTTTGAACCGCTGCAGTCCCGGAGGTGTAGGTACACCCAGAGGGCTGTTGGGGAGGGAATTCCATCATTTTCACCCAGCGACAATGAAAGAATGTGGCCTTACCGCAAATTTAACAAACTTCACAACAGCCATTATTATGGACCCCAATCACCCAGGACAAGCTGTCTTCTCACTGTTACTGTCAGGAAGGAGGTACAGAATCCAGAAGGCACACACTTAACGGACTAGAAGGGCCAAGATGGCCTGTTTCTGTGCTGTAATTGTTATATGGTTATTGTTATTGTTAAAGATTCAAGAACGGTTTCTTCCCCACTGCCATCCGATTTCTGAACACTACCTCACTATTTTTTTATGATTTTGTTTTTGCAGAACTATATACATATCTATACTTACTGTATTTTATTAGTTTATTTATTTCTTCTATATACACTGACTTACAGTTTGGAACTGAATCGAAGGATCCCGCGTTACGCTATGACTAGAGAGCTGCCTCATGAAGATCAGAGATGGGGGGGGCCAAAAAGGACTGGGAACGCAACCTGACTCATGGAAAGGACCAGAGATGAGGCGCAGGGGTCATGAATGACTCCGTCTCGAGGTGGCGAGGAAGATTGAGGCATTGAGGCGAATGTGGAGGGGGTCAGCGTTGGCCCCCACTGGAGACGGTCAGCAGCCAGGTTGACGGCGTTCAGACGCAAGTCGTCAGTTACTCTTTACGGAATGACTGAGTTCGTGCGGCTGCTCTCCTCGTATGCAGATGAAAAGAAGTTTCCCAAATTCTGAGATTTACGTGGTTATTTGACTGTACTTTATACTTGTTTCCTTCAGCTTTTCAGTGTTTTCTTTCTTGTGGACGATTGGCGGGTGTGTGATTTGTAAATTTTTGTGTGTGTGGGGAGTTGGGGGTTTGGTGTTGCTGTTGCAGTTCATTTCTGAGATTGTTATTGTTGCTGTTCTTTTCTGTGAGTAAGTGAGTGGCCGATTTTTGATGAGTTTTGTTTCTTTTCTTTTTCATGCTGGAGAGGGGAGTTAAAGTCTTTTCTTTCATCAACACCTGTGGTTTTTCTGTATTTCATGGCTATCTGGAGAAGACAAATATCAGAGTTGTAGTGTACACTATCAATAAAAGGAACCTTTGAACCTATATTTATCATGTATTGCATTGAACTGTTGCCATTAAGTTAACAAATTTCACTACATATGCTGATGATATTAAACCGGGTTCTGATTTTGCCAGTTACTCTGTGTAAGAGTTATTTTGTTAAAATAGAACACAGTTGACCCTTAACCATTTCAGGTTCGACACTGCACCCTGTGCGATTGTTCTCAATTGCAAGTTATTGCTAGAGAAATGACACAAAGCCAGTACCTGCTCTTGGAGGATAATGGTTTCTGACTGTGGTAACGTTTGTTAAGGATTCAGCCTGGTGTTTTTTTGAACATATAATCCTTCGAAAGAATGGTATCCAAAATGCCAGATCAGGGGGATTCATGGCCTTCAGTAAAATCAACATATTTCCTATTCTTTAAAACCAGGAAGTCTAGGTTACCCCTGCTGCTTTCAGTAACGTTGACCATTCAAATGAGCCACTTTAATAACACACACACACACACACACACACACACACACGAATGTTGTATCACGACATCTATGAAGCTCTTAGCTGCCAAAACATGTGAAGAAGTTATTTCTCCTGCTTGTTTTTCCTAGAGTCCAAATTTTAGTACAAAAGCGTTGAATTTCAAAGAAATTAACATCTGTAATCAGCTCAGGTCCTGAAGTTCAGATTTTCCCCAAACACAGTGGGCTGGGCAGTGGACCAAGCTCTATCTTGCTCCTCAGCCAGGTAAACAGCATTACAGTTACAGTTTGTCCAGTTTGTTCATCCATACTTTTGTTTCCTTCGGGTTGATTCCTTTCACCCTGAGATGTGACTTCCCGCTAACATTATCCCGTTGATAATGGTCTCAACCTAACCCTCTCTCCTGTACCGAATAGTGGTCACTGAGGGTACGTCCATGGTCCTCAGCTGCTGTAGCCCGTACACTTTAAGGTTCGACGTGCTGTGTATTCAGAGATGCTCTTCTCTGCCAGTGGTGGTGGTGGAGCCGATATGGGGTCTTTCAAAAGCCTCTTAGATAGGTACATGGAGATTGGGAAAATAGAGGGCTATGCACTAGGGAAATTCTAGGCAGCTTCTAGAGTAGATTACATGGTCAGCACAACATTGTGGGCCGAAGGGCCTGTAATGTGCTGTAGGTTTCTAATTTCTATGTTCTGCACACTACAGTTGTAATGCGTGGTTATTTGAGTTACTGTCACCTTCCTGTCGGCTTGAACCAGTCTGGCCATTCTCCCCTGACTTCTCTCATTAACATGGCGCTTTCATCTACAGAACTGTTGCTCATTAGATTTTTTATTTGTGCCCTTCTCTGTAAACTCTGGAAACTGTTGTGGGTGAATATCCCGGGAGATCAGTAGTTTCTGAGATACTCAAACCGCCCTGTGGGACACCAACAAACATTCTGTGATTAAAGCCACTTAGATCACATTTCCTCTCCAATTTGATATTTGGAATGAACAACAACGGAACCTCTTGACCCTGTCTGCATGCTTTAATGCATTGAGTTGCTGCCACACGATTGGCTGATTAGATATTTGCATAGAACCTCTAGTTCTAGTCTCACTCATCCTTGGTGGAAAAAGCCCGCTTACATTAGCCTATCTATACCCCTCATAACTTTGTCTAACTCCATCAAATCTTCCCTCAGTTCAAGGATTAAAGTCCTAACCTATTCAACCTTTCCCTACAACTCAGGTGCTCACATCCCGCCAACATCCTTGTAAAAATTCTCTGTATTCGTCTAACCTTATTTATATCTTTCCTGTCGGTAAGAAAGATATTGATAAGATTAGAAGAGCACAGAGAAAATTTGCAAGGACTTCTCCGGAATCTGGATAGAATGAAGGGAATCAGTACAGATTCTGTTCCCACTGGTGGGTGCTTGAAGATCAGTGTTTACAGTACTTAAGACTATAAGACCTACGAGCAGAATTAGGCCATTCAGCCCATCGAGTCTCTCCACCATTTCAACATGGCTGATCCATTTCCCTCTCAATCTCCAATCTCCTGCTTTCTCCCCGTATCCTTTCGCACCCTGACTAATCAAGAACCTGTCAACATCTGCCTTAAATATACTGTACCTAAGGACTTGTCTTCCACAGCTGCCTGTGGCAATGAATGCCACAGATTCACCACTCTCTGGCTAAAGAAATTCCTCCTCATCTCTGTTCTAAAGTGGGGGGGGGGAGGAGAAGATGGCGGCGTGACACAGCGCACGCGGCTGCTCCGAAATGATATTATATTTGTTAAGTAGGGGCCGCGCACAATCCTGATTTGATGGAGACAGACGTGAGAAGCACAGAGGAACACCTGGAGAAACTTCTGAAATGCCCGCTTCACTGCTGCTGCTACTGTGCGATCCAGAATCTCCGGAGGGGAAGGCCCCAAATCCTCGGCTTTGCCTATCGCCGGGGTCGGGGTCGAAGTGCTCAGCAGAGATGGTGCTCGGTGCTCGGTGTCGGAGGGCTGGTCGGAGGCTCAAAGTTTTCGGACGGACTCAAGAGTCGGCTGTAGTCGGGTGCTTCCAGGGTGCTGCATCGGCAAGTTTGCGGTGCTGGAAGCTCATGGCAGGGAGAGTTTTTCTTCCTTCTACCGTCTGCATGAGATGATGGGACTTTCGAGAGACTTTGAGACTTTTTTTACCGCGCCCATGGTCTGTTCTTTATCAAATTACGGTGTTGCTTTGCACTTTTGTGACAATATGTTATAATTATGTGATTTTTGTCAGTTTTTTAGTTTGTCTTGTGTTTCTGTGATCTCTTTCTGGAGGAACATTGTATCATTTCTTAATGCATGCATTACTAAATGACAGTAAAAGAGGACTGCGTGTCCTCATAATCTAATAATCTAATCTAAATGGACGTCCCTCTGTTCTGAGGCTGGATCCCCGGTCCGAGATTCCCCTACCAAAGGATACATCCTCTTCACATCCACTCCATCAAGACCTTTCAACGTTCAGTAGTTAGTGGGCCGAAGGGCATACTTCTGTTCTGTTTCTGTGATTATTTCCTCCAAGTTAAGTTCCTCAGCTGTGCGGGCAGAAGTGGAACTTGTGCCTCCGGATCAATGTTGCTGAACTCTTGGCTGTGGGTCCAGTAGCTCAATCACCGTGTTGCAGTACTTGTTTCGGCAGACATCAGCACTCATCTTAGCACCACTGATCTGGCTCCATGGCTGCGGCCTGCATCCATCTGGCTCCGTGCCCCCGGGCTTACTTCTGGGGAGGCAGCAGTTCAAATTCTGTGGATTGCTTGTTTGATCTTTCTAAAATTGTTTGCACAATCTTGTCCACACGTTGCACGTTTGACTGTCTTTGGACATTGATAGTGTAAGATGCTATAGGCCTGTTATCCTTGTTTGGTGGTGCGACAGGCGGCGGGGAAGCTGCGTGACCTCAGGTATGCTGCGTATCTGTTGCACCTTGGCCCCAGAGGCACATTGTTTTGTCTGGTTGTATTCACGTGTGGTTGAATAATAATTGAACTTGAATTTGAATTTGTGATGTAGCTTTTTTTTGTGAATTCTATTGTAGTTCTTTGTTTTGTGGCTGCCTGCGAGAAGGTGAATCTCAAGGCTATATATAACATACGTTGTTTGCACTTTGAAGGTAACTAGACACAAATGAAAATAAGTTTCAAAATGCGGATGCTGGAAATCGTCCTGTTTAAGATGGCACTGGTGAAGTCCAGGGCTTACTTATTGGTGGCAAAAAAAAACAAGGAATACAACTATATACTTTATTAATAATGCTTCTTCTTGTAAAATTTCTGGTAATGGATCAGTGCGAACAATGGAGAGGTGAGCGGAGGAGAGGCTGAGTCGAGGGTCGAAGCGTACGGTTGTGAGGGATATTGAGGTGATGCTGAGGCAAAGTCGGGGCAAGCGGAGTGGAGCAGAGTCGGATTGGAGGAGAGGCAGATTTGAGGACTGTCCACCTAATCTGAGAGCGTGGCTTGATCCATTG
Source organism: Mobula hypostoma (assembly GCF_963921235.1). NCBI lineage: Eukaryota > Metazoa > Chordata > Chondrichthyes > Myliobatiformes > Myliobatidae > Mobula > Mobula hypostoma. The sequence goes on from NC_086124.1 coordinate 3,987,178, forward strand.
AAGTGGTGGGCCAATTTGGCGGGGTCCAGGTCCAGAGCACATCAACGCAACGGAGCCTGAGTCCCAGAGTGAGGAACGGCCCGGTGTTGGACGATTCAAACACTGGGCCAGATGGATTGAAAAAGCAGTGTGTCAGGACCAGAGGCAAGGGTCAGGCTGGTTCTGCTCACTGCTCCATCTCTGTGCTGAGCTGAGGCTGAGGCTGTGGCCTGCTCCAGGCTCCATGTCTGAGGGCTCCACGATGTTTACTCCGCTCGGTACTGAACTGAGGCTGATTTTCAGAACTCAGACATATGTGAATTAGGCAGGAAAGCAGCACAAATTGGGCTGATTTTACCAGATGAGGAGCTACCTCAGAGAACGCTTTAAAGCTCGATATTGTGTTGTGACACTAAGTAAACAGAAAAGAGAAAGTCAGTAGTTTGTAACTGTTAAATATTAAAACTGAACGATTCAAACAGGACCTGTGAAGAGATACAAATAGCATAACTTCAGTTACATTTATCTGGTGGTGTAAGACATTCAATTCTGTCCATTTGCCAAGAAATTCTCTCGAATGCTACCTGACATTAAATTTGCAATTTAAAAATAGAAGATTTTCGGTAAGACCAGATCAATTTATTATCATATACACCAGGGCGCAATAAAATACCTTCATTGCATGAAGTTTCTAGCTTAAACAGTCATCATCATCATTACGTGCCGTGTCATATTGATGTGGGCGATCATGATGACCACAATTGTTCTTGGCAGATATTTCTGAGAAATTGGGTTAAATAGGCTGCCGGCGTTGAGTCTGGAATGAGCGGCTGGAGAATCCTGTTAGCTGGATGAGGACTGGAAGGTGCCTGCATATGCAGGCTGGACATCGCTATCCCCTTTAGGCCAAATCCAACGGATTAGATGAGGGAACATGCTCTGAACTTGAAATTTCTCCAAGACTACCACAACCTTGTTGTGGTTTGGAGGTTTGTGTGCCTCAATGATCTGGTAAGCCATATTGACTGAAGTCAGGGCTTTATGCTTTGGTAGGGTCACGCTTTCCAAACAGGTCAAAGGGTGGAGGTCAGACTACAAGTGGTCCACCGGTCCTCCAGGTTCAGGGGTTCAGCTCAGGGCTAAGAACCCTGACTGGTAAAATAAAATTATTACAGATACAGCAATGAAGAATCCTTCAACACCTAAGAGCAACAGTATTCCTAAGTCTCCACCCAGGACCTGCAAGTGGAAACCGAGAGGAAGCTACTGACATGATGAAGGAAGGCCTGAACACCGCCAGAGATGGAGGACCTTCATTGCTGCCCTGAACTCCAGCACCTAACAGAGAGTAACTAACTTGGAATAGTACTTTGACAGCAAAAATGTGACTGACATTTTTTAGATTACTGGACTTTCAATGCCGCCATTGTCTGCAAGGAGTTTGTACGTTCTCCCCGTGACCACATGGGTTTCCTCTGGGTGCTCAGGTTTCCTCTCACAGTCCAAACATGTACAGATGAGGGTTAGTAAGTAGTGGGCAGGCCACATTGGCGCCGGAATCTTCTCGACACTTGCGGGCTGCCCCCCAACACATCCTCGGACTGTGTTGGTTGTCGATGCAAGCAACATATTTCGCTGTATGTTGTTTCAAAGTACATGTGACAAATAAAGCTAATTACAAATAATCCGTGTTTTAATACCAGCCCACCCACATCTTGGTTAGAAAGTCATAGATTTCTAATCCTGCCAGATAATTAGACCATAAGACATAGGAGCAGAATTAAGCTGTTTGGCCCATCAAGTCTGCTCTGCCATTTGATTATGGCTGATTTATTTTCCCATTCTCCTGTCTTCTCTCCATAACCTTTGATGCCCCTACAAATCAAAAACCTATTAACCTCCATTTCAAACTTACCCAATGACTCAGCCTCCACAGCTGTCTGTAGCAATGAATTCCATGCCCTCTGGCGAAAGTAATTCTTGATTCCTAATGAAGGGTCTCGGCCCAATACATTGACTGTTCTCTCTTTTCCATAGATGCTGCCTGGCCTGCTGAGATCCTCCAGCATTTTGTGTGCGTTGCTGTAAAGAAATTCTTCATCATCTCTGTTTTCGAGGGATGTCCTTCTATTCTGAGGCTGTGCCCTCTGATCATAGACTTCATTCAATCATAATTCACTGCCTAACACTTTAAAGTGCTGTAGATAAGAGTGCAAAGTGGTTGCACGTCATAAAAAGTAATTAATTTTTTTCTTCCACAGTGAATTTTCGGGCCAGTTTTGGAAAAAGGACAAACCATTTTATTTTTCCTAGAATTAATTTTTAGACATGCATTTATTATCGCGTGTGGGCAATAATGTCAAACACCTTCAGGATGTGGCAGAAGGGTTAGTCTTCTGTGTATTATAAACCGACAGAACATTCAATACACCAAGAGACTGCAAATGTTTCAGAATTTTTGGATCAGAATTGCTTCGAAAATATGCTCACTTCATTTCAGCAATCAAGTACTGTCTCTGCCTGATAAGACAGCTCCAGTCACTGACTGCTGTGTGCCCAGTGCACATTACATGAGTGTTCACATTTCGCTGGGGATGTGATCATCTGACGTAGCTCGGGATGATGCGGAGACCTGTCACTGTGAAGGGAGCAATGCAGCCTGCAGCTCAGGGGGGGACAATAACTCAAGGCTCTCAGTGCACACTTTTACAGTTTGCACATTAATTTCTGAACCTCAGCAAGATTAAATGAGCATTACCTTTGAGTCATAGAAGATAGAACAGGCTCTTCAGTTTTTGCCAAACAAAGTGCCAAATGAAACAAAATTTCATACCCTTCACCCACCTACTTTCCCTCTCTCCTGACTTCACCAACACCTTCCAGCTTGTACTTTTTCCCTCCCTTCCCACCTCCCTTTTCGGGTTTCTTCCCCATTCCGTTCCAGTCCTGATTAAAGGTTTCAAAGGTACACTTAATGTCAGAGAGATATAGGCAATATACATCTTCGCAACCATCCACAAAAACAGAGGAGTGCCCCCAAAGAATGAACGACATTTAAATGTTAGAACCCCAAAGTCCCCCCAGCTCCCCCCCCACGTGTAAACAACGGTAAGCAACAATCCCCCCTCCATCCACTGGCAAAAAAAGCATCAGCACCCGCCACCGAGCACTCTTGCATGAGCAAAGCAACAACAAGGACACAGACTTGCAGTTACCCCAAAGACTACTTGTTCACCCGGTATCTGACATACCACAGGCTCTCCCTCTCCCTAATAAGGGAGAGAGTGAAGTCTCCGCTTCACAGTGAGAGGGGAGACATAACAAACAACTCGCTGGTTTACGATGTTAAAAGGCTGTTGCATCATTTTTTCCAAGCTCCGTGCCCAAAGATCTCAGGTGTCTGGGCACACAGCCAGAGATCTTCCATCTCCCACGACACACCAGTCTTCTGCTCAGACACCGACCTCCCGTCTCTCCGATCCCTCCCATCTCCAGAGCTATGAAATCTCCGTCCTCCAGAGGCGAGCGGAGCTCTTAGGCCGAGCACTTGGCGTGCCGGACAATGGCCAGTTGTGAAACCCGGAGAGTGGGTCCCGTTCCTGCAAAGAACCGTAGTCAGCGTATAACTCCAGGTCAGGGTCCTCAAAAGAACCCTGAAAGAGGAAAGTAGAGATATTAAAGATGGAAATAGAGCTGATTCCAAAGATTAGAATCAGAATCAGGTTGGATGTCACTGACATATGTCGTGAAATTTGCTGAAGCAGTACAATGCAATACATAATAACAGGGGAAAAAACTGCGAATTACAGTATGTATATCTGAGTTTAAGGGGAACATGAGGGGAAACTTCTTCACTCAGAGGGTGGTGAGAGTGTGGAACGAGCTGCCAGTGCAAGAGGTGGATACAAGCTCGATTTCAACATTTAGGAGAAGTTTGGATAGGTACATGGATGGTAGAGCTATGGAGGGCTAAGGTGCAGGTCGATGGGAGTAGGCAGTTTAAATGGTTCAGCACTGCTAGATGGGCTGAAGGGCTGGTTGCTGTGCTGTACTTCCCTATGACTCTATGACACTAAATAATCTTGTATTATCTTTAATATCTCTGGTAAGGGCTGATGTGAAATTCTCCCCCTCCCTTCAGTGGTCAGAACGAACTTAAGCTGATTAAGAAAAGGGATGCCAGTGTTGTGTGTTTTTATTATTAACCTACACTTTGAAGTAATCCTTTTCTGCTTTGAATTATCTCCTTGTAAATCCGTTGTTCTGCCCAGTGGTGCTATAGAGTGAAGTATTGTTTTGTAATTTACTAAACTGGAAGCAAATGTCCGGATGCGTGTGCTCTGCTCCCTAGTCACTTATCACACAACACAGAGTGGAACATTAAGGCAAAGAGGGAGGATTCATTTCCCTTGGTAGCCAGAGTCATACAGAGTAGAAACAGGCCCTTTAGCCCACTAACTCCTGCTAGCAATCAAGCACTCCTTACACCGAACCTCCAGAGCATGTCTTATGAGGAGAGGTTCAGCGAGCAAGGGCTTTTCTCTTTGGAGTGAAGGAGGATAGAAGGTGACTTGATAGAGGCAGATAAGATGATAAAAGGCATAGATAGATTGGACAGCCAGCTACTATTTCCCGGGGCAGTATTGGCTAACACTTGGGGGCATAATGTTAAGGCAATTGGAGGAACGTATGGGGGGGGTGTAGGAGGTAAGTTTCTTTATTTACTGCTTATGTATTTATTGAGTTAGAGGCCCTTCGACCTTTCGAGCCATGCTGCCCAGCAATCCCCCAATTCAATCCAAGCCTAATCATGGGAGAATTTACAATGACCAATTAACCTACTAACCGGTACGTCTTTGGACTGTGGGAAGAAACCAGAGCACCCGAGGGAAACCCACGCGGTCATGGGGGACAACGTAAAACCCCTTACAGGCAGTGGTGGGAATTGAACCCTGGTCTCCGATACCGTAAATCGTTGTGCTAACCACCACGCTACCGTGCCACCCCACACAGAGAGTGGTGGCTGTGTGAAACGCACAGTCAGGGTGGTGGTAGAGGCAGATACATTATGGACATTTAAAAGACTCTAAGGTAGGCACGTGGATGATAGAAAAATGGAAGGCTATGCGGTGGGGGGGTGGGGAAGTGGAATTGTTAGATTGATCTTGGAGTGGGTTAAAAGGTCAGTACAAAACTCTGGGCCAAAGGGCCTGTACTGTGCTGTCCTGTTCGATGTCCTATACTAAACCTATTTTAGTCTCCCACCTGTGATGTGTTTGATATTTCAGTAATATTTGAGTAATATTGTAAATGCATCATTTGATTAAGCTTTCTTTGCTGTTTACATGATGCATTGCGGGTTATACGTAAAAGTACGGATTTGGCATACATCATCACACCACCACATCAGACGTGCAAGCCTTGCTTAAAGGGAAAAACAAAGTTAGACTCACGTTCCTGGCTCTCTTGCTTCATTTAAGCACAGAGAGATTGGAAATAAAGTTTAGGGATTATAACACATCAACTTGACACTGCTCCTGAGATTTTGGCAGCTATCTGAGTCCTATGCTGGAAGCCTTCTCCAATGTTTCCAGCATTGTTTGTGGGTTAGTGAATGTTGAGCAGACCATCCCAGAGCTCAGCCCTGACCCAACCACGGGCAGACACAGGAAATCTCTGGTTCTTAAAAATGCCAACAATCTTTTAAAAATCTCTGGTTGCCATTTTCTGCCTCATAGTATGTCTCTCAATAAACCCTCAACACCAAGGCTCTGTTTCCCAGAGACACCTCGTCCCTGATTGTCCGTTCCATCTGCTTCCCTGGATCTTCCTGCTTGCTGAGGTCATTCCTGGCGCAGAATTGCCTAGTGATCAATTCCAAGTTCCTGTTTGGCTTGCCTCCGTCCCAGGGGTTTCTAATCTGGTGTCCATAGCCCCCTTGCTTGATGGCATTGGCCCATTACATAAACAAGGTTGGGGACCCCTGCTCTAAATGCTCCAGCCTAAGGTTTGGAAAAGGGGTAAGGGAGATAAAGTTGTGGCTTTAAAGCTTACAGGACCTCCGTGTTCCTAATGTTTCCTCGTCCCCCCGTTGGGGATAAAGACTTTTCACCAGAATGACTCGATTCTATCATTACCATTGTGGCCATGTTGATGTCAGTATCAAGAAAGCAGCCATTGCCTCAGAAAGCTAAAGAAATTTGGCAAGTCCCCCTCGACCCTCACCAATGTTTATCAATGCACTATAGAAGGCATTCCGTCTAGATGCACGGAACGGTAACTACTCTGCCCTTGACCACAAGCAACTGCCGAGAGTTGTGGACACTGCTCAGCCTGTTACAGGAACCAGCCTTCCCTCTACGGACTAATCTGTCTACACCTCTTGCTGCGTCAGTAAAATAGCCAACACAACCAAAGGCCAACCCACATCAGTCATTCTCTCTTCTCCCTTCTCCCTCTTGGGCCTGAAAGCATGTCCCACCAGGCTCAAAGACAACTTCTGTCCCACTGCTATCAGGCTCTTAAATGGACTTCCTGTATAACAAACCCTGGAAATTATAAGGAGATGATTTTGGTGGCCATGTCCCAGGACGTTCACAATTTCATCACCCTACAGGTCTAGTATGCCTGTTACCTGTGCCTCACCACCCTGGTCCCACCTCTTGGTCTGCCTGACTGCTTCTCCATGTCTTCCCATTTCATTGCTGTCCCCAAGCTCCTACTGGTTGGTGAGACGGCCGCCCTGATGGTTCAGCTTGTGTCCAGGCCGCTGGCCTCCCCTCAGGGTACAGTGTCTGATCAAGGACCACAGTTCATGTTCCATTTTTTGGGAGCCACAGCCAGCCTCTCATCTGGTTTCCACCCCCCAATCTAATGGCCAGACTGTGAGAGTGAATCAGGAGCTGGAGACAACCCTGCGTTGCCTTGTCTCTTCCAACCCCGCGATCTGGAGCTCCCAAATGATTGCCTACAATAACCTCCACTTGTCTGCCACTGGCATGTCCCCCGGTGGAATGCCAGTGGGAATTCCAGTCAACGCTCTTCCCTGACCAGGAGATCGATACGGGAGTTCCTGCTGAACTGCTGATCGAATGCTACAAGGCCAGGGGTTCTCTGCTGCGCCATCAGAAACAGTCAGCCCACCAGGCTGAACAACTCCGCTGACAGCTGAGGGCTCTCAAGCCAGGGGAGTAAAGCTGGCTATCGTATAGAGATCTTCCTTTGAAAGCTGAGAGCCGCAACTTAGTCCCACGTTATGTAGGACCAAATATAGTGGAGAAGACTACCAATGAAGTCTCATATACATTGCTCATACCACTATCAATGAAGATCCACCCAGTGTTCCATATTTCCCAAGGAAGCTGAGATCCTTCAATGTATGCACTAGGATGTTGGAGATCTTCTACCAGTCTGTTGTAGCGAGTGCAGCCTTCTTTATGGCTTTATGTTGGGGGAGCAGCATCGGTGCTGGTGATGCAAAAAGACTAATTCAGTTCTGCTGTCACAAGTGTCGTTACAGAAAATCTTTCCTACCAAATGCAATAAACTTATACAACAGCTCATCTCTGTGCAACAGGAGAACACACATCATAGTACAATAGTCTGTTTTATTATTTTGTACAGTATTATTGCACATTGGTAAATTATTATTGTGCATATTATTATTCTGTACTTTATTATTAGTTAATACTGGTATTGTTATTATTATTTATTATTATTGCTAAATGTGTTTTTAAATGTTGTTGCTGTCACAAAATAATTTCCCACTCGGGATAAATAAAGTACTTTTATTATTATTATTATTATTATATTTCCCAGCTCAAGCCTGTGACTTCCTTCCCCCACCCTTTGCACCTGTTCACTTGGTAGGTAGTTTCCTGGTCCATTAGAGTATTGTGTTCGGTTCTGGTCACCTCACTACAGGAAGGATGTGGATACTATAGAGAGCGTGCAGAGGAGATTTACAAGGATGTTGCCTGGATTGGAGGGTGTACCTTATGAGAATAGGTTGAGTGAACTCGGCCTTTTCTCCTTGGAGCGACGGAGGATGAGAGGTGATCTGATAGAGGTGTATAAGATGATGAGGGCATTGATCGTGTGGATAGCCAGAGGCTCTTTCCCAGGGCTGAAATGGCTAACACAAGGGGGTGTAGTTTTAAGATGCTTGGAAGTAGATGTCAGGGGTAAGTTTTTCACACAGAGGTTGGTGGGTGTGTGGAATGGGCTGCCGACAATGGTAGTGGAAGCAAATATAAACAGGATCTTTTAACAACCTCTTAGATAGGTACATGGAGCTCAGAAGAATGGAGGGCTACATGCTCGGGAAATTCTAGGCAGTTTCTAGAATAGGTTGCATGGTTGGCACAACATTGTGGGCTGAAGGGCCTGTAACGTGCTGTAGATTTCTATGTTCTATGTTTTATTCTGTGCGGTGCCTCCTGGTGTCTTGCTGGGTCCAGGGCACATTCCAGTGTCTCGTGGATTGTGAGGACTACGGCCCTGAGGAACATTCTTCGATTCCGGCCCATGACTTCCTGGACAAGGCTCTCTTCAGGAACTTCCAGCAGACCCAGGTCTCTGGCACCTTGGGAGCTGCAATTAGGGACTCTGCTGCAGGATCTGGCTGCCCTCGCAAGCGGGCTGCTGAACGGGACTCGCAATTACACTGGTGAGTATGCACATCCCAGTCAATTCGTGTCACACTGTGGTGACATTTTACTCCCTTCCTCTCATTTCAGTCTTGTCGTGTCTTGACCAAAAGCACAACAACGTCAACGCTCGCAGCCTCCCTTTGTCCTGGCCCTGGGAAAGAAGACGACTGTTTAGATTGATGCTGTAATGGAGCAGTGTTTATTCAGTGTAAGTTACTGCTTCCCAGCTGCAGTGTCAGTGTTAGCTTTCAACATGAGAGTCTTAGTTAACAGCCCTGTCTGTCCAGCATTTATTGTTTTTCCTTTAATTCTTCACAGTTCTGATTAAATGTTCATCATCTTCAGTTGTCTCTCTCTGCAGTAGGCCATCACAGCACACCCTTGTCAATAATAAACCAATACCAATGCATCTTCTGCTTTAAGATAGTGCTGGTGAATCTCAGTGTCTGCTGGCTTCTGCCTCATGAACCAAGGAAAAACCTAAATACTTCGACGTATAAACTCTTCTCGGGCTTCCTGGAAGCCAGGGAAGAGTTTATTTGTCATATATGCCGTGAAAGCTCTAGATCTTTTTTAACTAAATACTTTGTGGATCACTCTTTTTCTGGCAAGTGAGAATCACAAGTAATAGTCTGTAACTTCCCTTTGGACTTGAAGATAATTCAATGTGGCAGAGCCAAGGCGAGGCAGTGGGCCCATCGCAGAGAGCGAGGAAGGCCCGAGGCTCGATCGAGTTAAGATAGACGTGAAGCACACCGCCTGACCTGTTTTTACAAAATGTTAAATGGTCAACTCGACATGGACTACCAATCCCACATCAAACCCAAACTTATTAGGAGCAGACGAGGGCACTCAACTCAATCTGAAATACTAACTACCAAGTCAGATGTGTACAGCAGTTCATTTTTTCCCCGCACAATTAAAGCATGGAATAATCTTAATCCTAACACAGTCACACAACCAAACACAATTAAATTTAAGGCAGCTTTTCTTCTTCAAAAATCTCCTTCTTAAGCCCACCCTCCACCACCTCCAGTTTAAATTCCATGCGGAATATTTTGGAGGATGAAGAACTAAGAACCAAGCGCCAGGCCGAATGGGAAAGGCTGGGTACAGGCCGAACCGAGGTGGCAAAGTCCAGGCCTCAGAGCATATTGAGGCGACCGAACCTGAAGTTTGGACTTCGATTTATTGTAGGTGGCAGGCCAGACTGAAAAGGTCAGGGTGTTGCGGCCTGAGGTGAGGGACCAGCCAATTCAGCTCGCTGCTTCACATTCACTAAACTCCACACTGAGCTATGGGTCTCGGACTCTCTTTGTGGACTTCGACTCACAACACTATTTGCTTACAGTTATTTGTTTGCATAATTTGATCTTTTTTCTCTCTACACACTGGATGTTGGACAATCTTTTTTTTGGTATTCTTTTGCATTTCTTAGTTTCGTGGCTACCTGTAAGGAGACGAATCTCGAGGTCGTATAAAGTATACATGCTTTGATAATAAATGTGCTTTGAACTTTGAACTCTTCTTCTCTGAGTTGCTCAGTTGGTCTCCCTAGTGGGATAATATTGACTTGGTGAAATGTATTCAGTTGGGTTATTGCAGGAATCGATCCAACTGAAACAACATAATGTCTTTGAACATATAATATAAATGAGCTTCTTGGAAAGATGTCCTTGGTGACTTTCCAAGATCAGTGAGGTCCTCGCCATCTGGGACACACCCTCTTCTCGTTTCTGCCGTCGGGGAGGAGGTACAGGAGCCCAAGGACGCACATTCAGTGTTTCAGGATCAGATTCTTCCCCTCCACCACCAGATTTCTGAACGGTCCATGAACCCATGTGCACTATCTTACTACTTTGCTCTCTTGTGCTATTTATCTATTCTTTTTATTGTAACTTACACCATCAGGCTCTTGATCCAGTGGGGATTTAATCAGTTAACCTACTCCAAGATAAATCTAACCCTTCCCTTTTACCTAGCCCTCCACTCTTCTTTCATTCAAGTGCCTATCTAAGAGTTTCTTAGATGTCCCCATGATACCTGCCTCCACCACCACCCTTGGCAGGGTATTCCACGCACCCACCACTCTCCTGTGTAAGAAGAAACCCTCCTCTGACATCTTCTCCACTTCTCTCTCCCTTTTGTACCCCTAACAAGGGGTAGGAAGCTGAGGCTATCACAGTGGCTTACCCTCGCACAGAATGGAACATTTCTATAGATGTGTGGTGGAGAGTACATTGACTGGCTGCATCACAGCCTGGTATGGAACCACCGATGCCCTCGAACAGAAAATTCTACAAAAAGTAGTGGGCATGGTCCAGTCCATCACGGGTAAAGCCCTCCCCACTACTGAGCACATCTACATAAAACGCTGTCGTAGGAAGGCAGCATCCATCATCAGGGACCCCCACCATCCAGGTCATGCTCTCCTCTCACTGCTGCCATCAGGAAGAAGGTTCAGGAGCCTCAGGACTCACACCACCAGGTTCAGAAAGTTATTAACCCTCGACCATCACACTCTTAAAGAAAAGGGCATAACTTCACTCAACTTCACTTGCCCCATTACTGAAATGTTCCCACAATCTATGGACTCAATTTCAAGGTCTTTTCATCTCACGTTCTCGATATTTACTGCATATTTAATTATTATTAATACTTCATGTATTTTCACTGTTTGCTGTCTTTTGCGTATTGATTGGTTGTTGCACTGGGTACGGTCTTTCGTTGATTCTATTATGGTTCTTGGATTTACTAAGCATGCCCGCAAGGAAACAAATCTCAGGGTTGTATATGGCGGCATGAATGTACTTTGATTATAAATTTACTTTGAACTTTGAGCCGGTGATACTAAACGTGATTCTGCCTCTGCTCCTAGTTAATGCAGCTTTTCATTGGTTTAAGGGGGTTCCAGGGGAGGAGCAATTTCTTTGTCACTGAGGACAACGAAGGGTTAAACTGTACCCGGTCAGTGTACATCCTGCCAGCGCCAAGGTCATAGTGCCTGGCACCTCCTATAGAGTCACCACATGAAGCCAGCCTGCGTTCTCCAAACACTAACCTGTACTCAGGGGTAAAAGTAATTCCAATTTCTTAGCAGAGATACAGGAGAGGCAGCAGATACTGGAAATCCAGAGCAATGTGTATGGGGGATGGGGGGGGGAGGGCTACTGCACAAGTTCGAAATAAGCTGCTGGGAGTTGCTTTTCTTAAATAAAGCATTTAGTTGTATTTCTTGCTTTATGAACCTCCAGTAGGTCGTCGTCCATCTTCAGTGGCGCCATCTTAAACAGGCAGCCCAGTAGTGTCGCTCCGCATTCCGGGTTCAACATAGCATGCCTACACAACAGGCTGCAGCTCATCTCTTCACATCTGGCTGTTCCTCAAAGTACATGTGCTGTATGTTAAATATTACATTGAGGTTCATTTTGTTGCATGTAGAAGTACAATCAAATTTATGGAAATCTAGACTTAAGCATTGCGTGGTGGGGTGGAGATATGTCTCTACCAAAGGAGGTGTAGGGCACTCCTTCCCTCCGCTAGTCTGCAGGTCACCCTTGGGCAAGGTGTAGCACCTGATCAGCCCACCCACCACCCAATCAGGGTCACGTGAAGCCATGGGAGCAGGTGGCGGACGGTCGTACGAGCATATCACAAGTCCGGGTTATGCGACCGCTGATGCCAGGCAGACAATCTCTGAAGTGTATTGATAATGGCTGGGGTCACCCGTCTTGGAAAGACACTGCCCAGAAGAAGGCAATGGCAAACCACTTCTGTAGGAAAATTTACCAAGGACAATCATGGTCATTAGATCATACTCATCCATGTCATACGACACGGCACATAATGGTGAAACAAAGAAAGAACATGGAAGTCGTTCAGAGAGAAAGATCAGCCCCCTCCCATACAAAAACAAAGGCACCCTGGTCATCAGCCCCAAAAACCCCCCTCCTCCTGCACAAAACAGAACAGAAACATTGAACCCTCAAAAAAAAAACCCCTACCCCGCAAAAAAAGGCAACAGAACATCAATCCCCAAACACCCTCCCCTCGCACAGCAAAACGGAAAAGGAATAGACAATAAAAAACACAGAATATAAAAACCAGAAGTCTGAAAAAGTCCTCAGTCCATAAGCGCAACAGTCCAATTCATAAACGCAGAACCACGATATCAGCCTCTGATATAATCGTCATTCATCAAAAGAGAGTGACCCCACACGAGTCAGAGAGGCCTACCCCCCGTCACAGCGGGCCTCACAGTGAGAGGCCGCTCACAGGCTCTTTCTCTGGCAGCAACAGAAGGGAGGCAGTCGGCACTGAGCTCCTGCTCGCCTTCTGCACTAGCCTCAATGTCTCAATCTTCCTCGAAGCTTTAATCGGTGATTCACAGATGCTTCGAACAGTGAAGCTGAGTCGTACATCAGCTCTCGCCCCGTCTCGAAGTTTCTTCACATGGAGGCCGTACGAGCATCCCAGAATCTTCTCGGAGACAGCAAAGCCCTAGATCACTCAAACAATCTCCAAACTACAAATTGCAGGCTCTAACTGTCCCATAAACATGCTTAAGGTGAGAAACAGACTTAAAAGAAGTAAAAAAGATATTTTTGTTTGCTATCTGGAAGATGTCTAAGAAGGGAGCGCTGTCACTGGCACCATCCTGACCTCTAGAGCCAGGTATGGAAACACCAATGCCCTTGAACTAGTCGATACGGCCAAGTGCATCGCAGATAAAGCCCTCCCTACCATTGATCACATCTACATGAAACTCTGTCGTAGGAAAGCAGCATCCATCACTAGAGACCCCCACTACTCAGGACATGATCTCTTCTCGCTGCTGCCATCAGATAGAAGGTACAGGGGTCTCAGGCCTCATACCACCAGGGTCAAGAACAGCTTCTACCCTTCAACCATCAGGCTCTTGAACAAAGGGGATAACTACACGCAACTTCACTTGCCCCATCCGGTGGCTCCCACAACCAACGGAGTCGCTTTCAAGGACTCTTCATCTCACATTCTTGATATTTATTGCTTATTTATTTATATTATTGTTTCTTCTTTCTGTATTTGCACAGTTTGTTGCCTTCTGCACACTGGTTGAAAGCCCTAGTCGGGCGGTTTGTTCATTAATTCTGTTACGGTTATTATCCTGCAGATCGGTTGAGTATGGCCCCAAGGAAATGAATCTCAGGCGTGTATACGGTGATTATATATGCACTTTGATAATAGATTTACTTTGAATTTTCTACTTTGCACTTTATGCCATTTCTTGTTTCCTGTCAGCAGTACAATGCAAAGGCATAAAAATCATATAAACTGTAAAAATTGATAAATAATTCAATAAAAAGGAAAACAAAGTAGTGTTCATCTGATGGCGGAGGGGAAGAAGCAGTTTTTGAATCAGGGCACGTGGGTCTTCAGGCTCCTGTACTGTCTCCTCAATGACAGGAAGAGGCCATGTCCTGATTGGTGAGGGCCCTTAATGACGGATGCTGCCCTCTCGAGGCACCTGATGGAATTTCTGCAATAACTATAAACAGTGTTATAAAAATCAGAATCAGAATCGGATTTAATATCACCGGCATATGTTGTGAAGTTTTTAACTTTGCTGCAACAGTACAATGCAATGCATGATGATAGAAAAGAAAAATAGCCTGAATTACATTAATAACATATATTAAATTGTTAAATTAAATAAGTAATGCAAAAAATAGATATAAAAGAATAGTGAGGTAGTGTTCATGAGTTCAATGTCCATTCACAAATCTGACGGCAGGAGGAAGAAGCTGTTCCTGAATTATTGAATGTGTGTCTTCATGTTTCTGTACCTCCTCCCTGATAGTAGCAATGAGAAGAGGGGTCTTCAGGCTCCTGTCCCTCCTCTCTGATGGTAGTAATGAGAAGAGGGGTCTTCAGGCTCCTGTCCCTCCTCTCTGATGGTAGTAATGAGAAGAGGGGTCTTCAGGCTCCTGTACCTCCTTTCTGATGGTAGTAATGAGAAGAGGGGTCTTCAGGCTCCTGTACCTCCTCCCTGATGGTAGTAATGAGAAGAGGGGTCTTCAGGCTCCTGTACCTCCTCCCTGATGGTAGCAATGAGAAGAGGGCATGTCCTGAGTGATGGGGGTCTTTAATGATGGATGCTGCCTTTTTGAGACATCGCTCCTCAAAGGTTTCCTGGATATTGCAGAGACTAGTGCCCATGTTGGAGCTAAGTTGACAACTCTCTGCAGCTTACTTCGATCCTGTGCAGTAGCCCCTTCCCACCACTCCCCCCAAACCAGACGGTGATGCAGCCAGTTAGAACGCTCCCCACGGTACACCTATTGAAGTTTGCAAGTGTTTCAGGTGACAAACTAAATCTTCTCAATGAAATATAGCTGCTGTCATGTTTTCTTTGTTGCTGCATCGATATGTTGGGCCCAGGGTAGATCCTCAGAGATATTGACACACAAGAACTTGAAACTGCCCACTCTTTCCACTTCTGATCCCTCGATGAGGATTGATGTATCTTCCCTCCTCTTATGCTTTTTGAAGTCCACAATCAATTTTTTGGTCTTACTGATGTTGAGGGTAAGGCTACTGCTGCAAAACCACTCAACTAGCTGATATATCTCGCTCCTGTATGAATTGAAATGAATAGCCCTTATTACTTACATCCTTCATTTACATGAGAAGTAAAAATCTTTACATTATGTCTCCATTTAAAGGTGCAATGTGCAACTTATAGTAACTTATAATGAATAGTATGTACAACAGGACAGTCAATATAACATAGAAATATAATTGTATCAGCATGAATTAATCAGTCTGATGGCCTGGTGGAAGAAGCTGGTCCCTGAGCCTGTTAGTCCTGGCTTTTATGCTGCGGTACCATCCGGAATTCTACTGACAACGTTTGCATTGTCAGCAGATTTATAGATGGCATTTGAGGTGTGCTGGCCACACAGTCGTGGCTGTAGAGAGAGGAGAGCAGTGGGCTAGGTTCGAGTGTTCATTGTTTAATTGTCCACTTCCAATCTGCACAGACCTTGGAAAGTCGAGGATCCAGTTGCAGAGGGGGATACAGAGTCCCAGGTTCTGCAGCTTTTCAATCAGGAAGGATTGTGTTAAACGCGAAGCAGTAGTCAATAAACAGCATCCAGACATAGGTTTTTGTATTTAACAGAGTAAAATTTAACCGAGTGAGCTTCAGACTGCAATGTATTTCCTTTCACAGGTTGAACGAGTGGGTAAAGTGATCAGGTTAACAGTTACCGGGACACCTCATTAATGCGTTCTATTGTTTTTACCAAAGGACACAGTGTTCCACCTAGTAGTGGCAGTGTGATCACTCAAGTTGACTGTGATGTTCTCCTAAGGCATGATTCCCTTAGTGGAGAGCTCCTGTGTGTGACTTTGTCTAATGTGGGGAGGCTGATTCACGGGCAGCCACTGCACGGTCGTTGACAGATCGGGGTCAGGGCCCAGTGGTGTGGAATACAAGATGACTGGGGACCCTTCACTGTTGCAGCCTTCCACCAGCTCCGCTGGAGTTTCCGTTGGTTTGCTCGTTGTCCAGAAGCTCTCCCTTGACCTTGCCACCATGGGAGATCCTACCAGGAGCCAAGCTCCAGACAGCATCCCTCGGGATCTCAGGAACCTACAAGCCTCACACCACGTCAAGGTGACGATCCTCGGAGCAGAGTTTTCCACCTAAACATTAAACAAAAGCGTCAGTAATTGCCCGTGAAGTTCTTCTGCAATCAAATGGTTTTATCCAATTTGGTCTGATGAACGAATAATGAAAGGAGTTAATTATGTTCGTGGGATTTAAAAACAATTTTAATTGTGTGAATCATTGCTGCGCACTCTGAGATATGACATTATGAGAGATAGATAGGAAATGTTCTACACATTGTACAATTAAATTATGCATATTTTTAAAAGGACATAAACAGCATTGATGATAACCTGCCCATTCACCTCCTCCCTCAGCTCCATTCAGGGCCCAAAACAGTCCTTCCACGTGAGGCAACACTTCACCTGCGAATCTGCTGGGGTCGTCTACTATGTCTGGCACTCCCAATGTGACCTCTTCAACATTGGTGAGACACATTGTAAATTAGAGACCACTTCATCGAGTTGCTCCGCACCATCAGTCAAAAGCTGGAGCTTCCTGGTGGCCAAACATTTTAATTCCAATTCCCTTTCCCGTCCTAACGTGCCGATCCATGGACTCTTCTTGTGCCAAGCCAAGGCCACCCTCAGGGTGGAGGAACGCCACCTTATATTCCTGTCTGGTAGCCTCCAACCTGGTGCAATGAATATCAATTTCTCCTTCCAGTACAAAAAATTTCCTTCCCCTCCCGTCTTCTTCTATTCCCCACACTGGCCTTTTGCCTCTTCTCACCTGCCTATCACCTCCCCCTGAGTCCCTTCCTCCTTCCCTTTCTCCTATGGTCCACTCTCCTCTCCTATCAGGTTCCTTCTTCTCCAGCCCTTTACCTTTCCCACCCACCTGGCTTCACCTCTCACCTTCCAGCTACCCTCCTTCCCCTCCTCTCACCTTTTTATTCTGGCATCTTCCCCCTTCCTTTCCAGTTCTGAAGGGTCTTGGCCTGAGACAGTGACTGTGCATTCCTCTCCACAGATGCTGCCTGACCTGCTGAGTTCCTCCACCATTTTGTGTGTGTTCCTTTGGATTTCCAGCATCTGCAGACTTTTCATGTTAATAACATTCTTTTTCAGCCTCTTGACCGTTACCTTCCTCTGTGTTGCCAGGTAGGCAGTGCTCTTGGAGTTACAGAATGGAATCAAGCCCTTCAACCCAACTGGTCAGTACTAACCAAGATCCCCCATCCAACCTAATCCCATATGACCCATCTTTCAAATCCATGTACCTGTCAAGGTGTCTTTTAAAAGTTATTATTCTTCTGGAAGAAGCGTCCCTCAAAAACGCAACCTCAATCATTAATCATATAGGATATTAAACCTGATTCTAGCAGCTTGTTCCAAGTTCCATTTCAATGCAGAAAGGAAGGTGTTTGAGTCCTTGGAACTCCTTTGCAGGCCCTTTTAACAGGAGGTGTACTCAGGTGTGGGGTGTGGGGTTCTGTTCTTTCCCCCACCCAAATAACCATATTAGAATTACAGTACGGAAACAGGCCATCTCGGCCCTTCTAGTCCGTGCCGAACTCTTACTCTCACCTAGTCCCACCGACCTGCACTCAGCCCATGACCCTCCATTCCTTTCCTGTCCATATATCTATCCAATTTAACTTTAAACGACAACATCGAACCTGCCTCAACCACTTCTGCTGGAAGCTCGTTCCACACAGCTACCACTCTCTGAGTAAAGAAGTTCCCCCTCATGTTACCCCTAAACTTTTGCCCTTTAACTCTCAACTCATGTCCTCTTGTTTGAATCTTCCCCACTCTCAATGGAAAAAGCCTATCCACGTCAACTCTATCAATCCCCCTCATAATTTTAAATACCTCTATCAAGTCCCCCCTCAACCTTCTACGCTCCAAAGAATAAAGACCTAATTTGTTCAAACTTTCTCTGTAACTTAAGAGATGAAACCCAGGCAAAATTTTAGTAAACCTCCTCTGTACTCTCTCAATTTTATTGACATCTTTCCTATAATTCGGTGACCAGAACACCCATTTAAAAGAAAATGACAATGAGGGTAATAAAATAAGGCCACAGTCACAAAACTAAATTATCTCCCCTGCACCCCTCAATAGGTATGAAATCACAATTACCACTTTTATAATCCATTCACCATTTTAGCAAATTGATACTGAGAGATGTTTAAAGAGAAAATAAAATATGCTCAGTGGCCACTTTATTAGGCACCTCCTGTACCTCAAGGTGTTCTGCTGCTGTGGTCCATACACTTCAAGGTATGACATGTTTTGTATTCAGAGATGCTGTCTGCACCTCTGAACTTCGGTTGAAACGTATGGTTATTTGAGTTACTGTCAGCTTCCTGGCCAGTTTGAACCAGTCTGGTCATTCGCTTCTGACTTCTCTCATTAACAAGACATTTTCACCCACCGATCTGCAACTCACTGGATGCTTTCTGTCTTTCGCACCATCCTCTGTAAACTCCAGAGCAGAGGTTCCCAATCCTTTCTGTGCCATTGACCTCTACCATTAACTAAAGGATCCATAGACCCAAGGCTGGGAACCCATTCTCTACAGACTGCTTTGCACAAAAATCCCAGGAGATCAGCACTTTTTGGAGATACTCAAACCACCCCATCTGGCACCAACAATCATTCCACGGTCAAAGTCACTTAGATCACGTTCCTTCGCCCATTCTGATATTTGCTCTGAACAACAACTGAACCTCTTGACCGTGTCTGTATGCTTTTATGTATTGAGTTGCTGCCAGATGACTGGCTGATTAAACATTTGCATTAAAGGACAGATGTACCTGTCTACCTAATAAAGTGGTCACTGATGTTTGTAGGATAGAGATTAAAAACCAGGAGATGTCCTGCAGGGGAAGGAGTGTAGAGAGATAGAGTACACTATTCAACTTCTCTCTAGAGCTCAGGGTCTCAGCATTTGACAACATACTTGTAATTTTCCTCTATTGTGATGTGAGGGTAAGGGTAAGATGAGCGAACACACACCAGTCCTCATAGAGTGGTCAGAAGTGGAAGGAGTGAGCAATTTCAAGTTCCTGGGTGTTAATATATCTGAGGATCTAACATGCTCCCGATGTTGGGGGAGTCCAGAACCAGAGGCCACAGTTTAAGAACAAGGGGTAGACCATTTAGAATGGAGTTGAGGGAAAACTTCTTCACACAGAGGGTTGTGGTTCTGTGGAATGTTCTGCCTCAGAGGCCAATTCTCTGGATTCTTTCAAGAAAGACTTAGATAGGGCTCTTAAAGATAGCGGAGTCAAGGGATACGGGGAGAAGGCAGGAACTGGATACTGATTGTGGATGATCAGTCATGATCACAGTGAATTGTGGTGCTGGCTTGAAGGGCTGAATGGCCTACTCCTGCACCTATTGTCTATTGTCTATTGACCCAACATGCAGTTATAAAGACAACACAACAGTGGCTAGATTTTATTAGGAGTTTGAAGAGATTTGGTACGTCACCAAAGACGCTCAGAAATTTCTACAGATGTACCATGGAGAGCATTCTGACTGGCTGCATCACTGCCTGATATCGGGGGTGGTGGGGATGGTGTGGGTGTTACTGCACAGGATTGAAGTAAGCTGCAGAGAGTTAAAAATTTAGTCAGGTGCTTTATGGGCACCAGCCTCCATAGTATCCAGGACATCTTCAAGGCGCGATGCCTCAAAAGGGCAGCATCCATCGTTAAGGACCCCCATCACCCAGGACAAGCCCTCTACCATCAGGAAGGAGGTACAGAAACCTGAAGACACACACTCAGTGATTCAGGAACAGCTTCTTCCCCTCTGCCATCCGATTTCTGAATGGACATTGAACCCATGAACACTGCCTCACTGCTTTTTTTAATTTTCTTTTTCACACTACTTGTTTCACTACTTTATCTACATACTTACTGTAATTCACAGTTTTTTAAAATATTTATCATGTATTACATGGTACTGCTGCTGCTAAGTTAACAAGTTTCACGACACATGCTGGTGATATTAAACTTGATTCTGACACATTGCCAATTTCATCAACTGATCAGGACAGGCGGCTTTCAAAAGGGACACTGGCTGGGTCAGGGGGAAGCTATGAGAGAAGAAGAGTTAACGTTTCATGTCAAAGAGCCTTCATCTTCAAAAGTAGAATTGAGTTAACCCGCGGCGAAGTACGTAATGTCATCAGGGTAACAGTAACAGGAACATCTCATAAATATGTTCCTTTGTTTTTACCAAAAGGACACTGTGTTCCACCTAGTAGTGGCAGTGTGATCACTCAAGTCGAGTGGGACGATTCCCTTAGTGGAGAACTCCTGTGTGTGACTTTGTTTAACGTGGGGAGGCTGATACACAGGCAGCCACCACATAGTCCTTGACAGATCGGGGTCAGGGTCCGGAATACAAGGTGACTGGGGAGTCTTCATCACTGCAGACTTTCTCTGATTTCTCTGCCGTTGTGATGTGTCTTCATCTTCTGCCAGCTCCACCGCTGACCCTACATCAGAACTGAAAAGGAAGAGGGAAGAAGACAGAATAAAAAGGTGGGAGGTGGGGAAGGGGGATAGCTGGAAGGTGATAGGTGAAGCCAGGAGGGTGGGAAGCTTTCTTCTGTATACACTGCTGTTGTGATGTGTTACCACCTTCTACCAGCTCCACTGAAGTTTTGGTTTGTTTGTTCTTTGTCCAGAACCTGCTCCTTGACCTTGCCACCATGGGAGATCCTACCAGGAGCCAAGCTCCAGACAGCATCCCTCGGGATCTCAGGAACCTACAAGCCTCACACCACGCCAAGGTGACGATCCTCGGAGCAGAGTTTTCCACCTAAACATTAAACAAAAGCGTCAGTAATTGCCCGTGAAGTTCTTCTGCAATCAAATGGTTTTATCCAATCTGGTCTGATGAACGAATAATGAAAGGAGTTAATTATGTTTGTGGGATTGGACAACAATTTTAATTGTGTGAATCATTGCTACATACACTGAGATATAACATTGGGAGAGATATATATGAAATGTTCTACACATTGTACAATTAAATTATGCATATGTTTAAAAGGAACAGACAGCACTTAACATAACCTGTCCATACACCTCCTTCCTCACTTCCATTCAGTGCCTCAAACAGTCCTTCCAAGTGAGGTAGCACTTCACCTGCAAATCTGCTGGGGTCGTCTACTGTGCCCGGTGTTCCTGATGTGGCCTCCTCTACAACGGTGAGACCCGGCATAAATTGGGGGACCGCTTCGTTGAGCTGCTCTGCGCCATTCACCAAAATCAGCATTTCCCGGTATCCAAATGATTTAATTCCCATTCCCATTCTGACACGTTGGTCCATGGCCTCCTCTTGTGCCAAGATGGGGCAACCCTCAGGGTGGGGAAGCAACACCTTATATTCCATCTGGGTAGCCTCCAAGCTGATGACATGAATATCAATTTCTCCTCCAGTTAAAAAAAAATCCCTTCCCCTCCCCTATTCTTCTATTCCGCACTCTGACCTTTTACCTCTTCTCACTTGCCTATCACCTCCTCTTTAGTACCCTCCTCCTTCCCTTTCTCCTCTGGTCCACTATCCCCTCCTATCAGATTCCTTCTTCTCCCACCCTTGACCTTTCCCATCCACCTCCTATCACCTTCCAGCTATCCCCCTTCCCCACCTCCCACCTTTTTATTCTGTCTTCTTCCCTCTTCCTTTTCAGTTCTGATGTAGGGTCAGCGGTGGAGCTGGCAGAAGATGAAGACACATCACAACAGCAGAGAAATCAGAGAAAGTCTGCAGTGATGAAGACTCCCCAGTCACCTTGTATTCCGGACCCTGACCCCGATCTGTCAAGGACCGTGTGGTGGCTGCCCGTGTATCAGCCTCCCCACGTTAAACAAAGTCACACACAGGAGTTCTCCAGTAAGGGAATCGTCCCTGAGGAGAACATCACACTCCACCTGAGTGATCACACTGCCACTACTAGGTGGAACACTGTGTCCTTTTGGTAAAAACAAAGGAACATATTTATGAGATGTTCCTGTTACTGTTACCTTGATCACATTACATACTTTGCCTCGGGTTAACTCAATCTACTTTTAAAGATGAAGGCTCTTTGACAAGAAACGTTAACTCTTCTTCTCTCATAGCTTCCCCCTGACCCAGCCAGTGTCCCTTTTGAAAGCCGCCTGTCCTGATCAGTTGATTGAATTGGCAACGTGTCAGAATCAAGTTTAATATCACTGGTATATGTTGTGGAACTTGTTAACTTAGCACCAGCAGTACAATGCAATATATGATAAATATTTTTAAAATTGTGAGTTACACTAAATATATATATAAAATAGTTGAATTCAATAAGTAGTGAAAAAAAATAAGAAATAAAAAGGATATAGTGAGGTAGTGTTCATGGGTTCAATGTCCATTCAGAAATCAGATGGCAGGGGGAAGAAGCTGTTCCTGAATCGTTGAGTGTGTGCCTTCAGGTTCCTGTACCTCCTCCCTGATGGTAGTGGTGAGAAGAGGGGCCTTCAGGTTCCTGTACCTCCTCCCTGATGGTAGTAATGAGAAGAGGGGCCTTCAGGCTCCTGTACCTCCTCCCTGATGGTAGTGATGAGAAGAGGGGTCTTCAGGCTCCTGTACCTCCTCCCTGATGGTAGTAATGAGAAGAGGGGTCTTCAGGCTCCTGTACCTCCTCCCTGATGGTAGTAATGAGAAGAGGGGTCTTCAGGCTCCTGTACCTCCTCCCTGATGGTAGTGATGAGAAGAGGGGTCTTCAGGCTCCTGTACCTCCTCCCTGATGGTAGTAATGAGAAGAGGGGTCTTCAGGCTCCTGTACCTCCTCCCTGATGGTAGTAATGAGAAGAGGGGCCTTCAGGCTCCTGTACCTCCTCCCTGATGGTAGTGATGAGAAGAGGGGTCTGCAGGCTCCTGTACCTCCTCCCTGATGGTAGTGATGAGAAGAGGGCATGTCCTGGGTGATGGGGGCCCTTAATGATAGACTCTGCCTTTTTCAGCCATCACTCCTTGAAGATGCCCTGGGTACTACGGAGACTAATGCCCATGATGGAGTCAACTGAGTTTACAACACTGGGCAGTTTACTTCGATCCTGTGCAGTGGACACCCCCTCCACCCCCCAACTCAACCAGACATTGAAGCAGCCAGTCAGAATGCTCTCCACTGTACTTCTGTTGAAGGTTGAGTGTTTTTGGGGATGCACCAAATCTCCTCAAACTACTAATAAAATATAGCCACTGCCTTTACTTCTTCATAGCTGCATTGATGTGTTGGGACCAGGTTAGGCCCTCAGAAATATTAAAACCCAGGAACTTGAAATTACTCAATCCTTCTTCCTCTGACCACTCTATGAGGACTGGTGTGTGTTCCCTCACCTTACCCTTACCCTCACATCACACCAAAGAAAAACTACAGGTATGTTGTCAAGTGCTGAGACCCTGAGTTATCAGGGGAGGTTGAATAGTGTACTCTATCTCTCTACACCCTCTGTAGGACATCTCCTGGTTTTTAGTCTCTATCCTACAAACACTCAGTGGCCACTTTATTAGGTAGACAGGTACATCTGTCTGGAGGGGAGGAGAAGATGGCGGTGCAACTCAGCGCACGCGGCCGCTCCGAAATGATATCGTATTTGTTAAGTAGGGGCAGCGCACAATCCTGATTTGATGGAGACAGACGTGAGAAGCACAGAGGAACATCTGGAGAAACTTCTGAAATGCCCGCTTCGCTGACGTTGCTACTGTGCGATCGAGAATCTCTGGAGGGGAAGGGCCCAAATCCTTGGCTTTGCTTACTGCCTGTTGCCGGGGATGAGGTCAAAGCGCTCAGCAGAGATGGTGCTCGGTGTCAGAGGGTTGGTCAGAAGCTCGAAGTTTTCAGACGGACTCAAGAGTCGGCTGTGGTCGGGTGCTTCCAGGGTGCTGCATCGGCAAGTTTGTGGGGCTGGAGGTTCATGGCGGGGAGATTTTTTTTCTTCCTTCTACCGTCTGTGTGAGATGATGGGACTTTCGAGAGACTTTGAGACTTTTTTTTACCGTGCTCATGGTCTGTTCTTTATCAAATTACAGTATTGCTTTGCACTGTTGTAACTATATGTTATAATTGTGTGGTTTTTGTCAGTTTTTCAGTCTTGATTTGTTTTGTGTTTCTGTGATATCATTCTGGAGGAACATTGTATCATTTCTTAATGCATGCATTACTTAATGACAATAAAAGAGGACTGCGTGTTCTCATAATCTAATCTAATCTAATCTAATACAAATGTCTAATCAGACAGTCATGTAAAAGCATGCAGACACAGTCAGGACATTCAGTTGGTGTTCAAGAATGTGATCTAAGTGACTTTGACTGTGGAATGGTGCCAGATGGGGTGGTTTGAGTATCTCAGAAACTGCTCATCTTCAGGATTTTCACGCATATGTCTCTGGGATTGCAGGAGAATGACGTGTAAAACAAAAAACAAACATCCAGGAGCGGCAATTCTGTGGGCAAAAACATTTCATTGATGAGAGAGGTCAGAGGAGAAGCTGACAAGAAGGCAACAGTAACTCAAATAACCATGTGTTACAACCGTGGTGTGAAGAAGAGCATCTCTGAATGCACAGCATGTCGAACCTTGAAGAAGATGGGCTACTGCAGCAGAAGACCATGAAGAGAAACTCAGAGACCACTTTATTAGGTACAGGAGGTTTCTAATAAAGTGGCCACTGAGTGTATTTTTTTTTCTTCTTAAACATAAGACCATATGACAAAGGAGCAGAAGTCGGCCATTCAGCCCATCGAGTCTGCACGGCCATTTTATCATGAGCTGATTCATTCTCCCATTTAGTCCCACTCCCCTGCCTTCTCACCATAACCTTTGATGCCCTGGCTACTCAGATACCTATCAATCTCTGCCTTAAATACACCCAGTGACTTGGCCTCCACTGCTGCCTGTGGCAACAGATTTCATAGATTCACCACCCTCTGGCTAAAAAAATTTCTTCTCATTTCTGTTCTGAATGGGCGCCCTTCAATCTCTTAGTATCAGTTTGATAAAATGGTGAATAGATTATAAAAGCAGTAATTGTGGCTTCCTTTGAGGGTGAAATGGAGTTAATTTAGTTTTATGACTGTCGCCTCATTTTGTTGCCTTTGGTAGTCAATATTTTAAATGGTGGGAGGAAGAACGAGACTCCACTCTCCACAGCCGAGTATACCTCCTTTTAAAAGGCCTTCAGAGGAGCCGTGCGGACTCATACGCCTTCCATTCCACATTGAAATGGAGCGTGGAACAAGCTGCCAGAAGGAGTGCTTGAGGTAGGTGCAGTAACAACTCTTAAAAGGCACTTGGACAGGTAGGTGGATTGGAAAGATTATGGGCCCTATGGCTCGAGCTTGGATGGGGATCTGGATCTGGGCTGAAGGGCCTGTTTCTATGCTGCGTGACTCTGTAACCCCATGAACACAGCCTACCTGGTAACGCAGAGCAAGAGAACAATCAACAGCCTGAAAAGATAGTTATAAACAAGAGAAAATCTGAAGATGCTGGAAATCCAGAGCAACGCACACAAAATGCTGGAGGAACTCAGCAGGCCAGGCAGCATCTATGGAAAGGAATAAACAGTCAACGTTTCATGTCAAGACCTTGGTTGGATTGTTCTTTGACTGGAACCTCCCACTTGATCTTGCCGCCATGGGAGACACTACCAGGAGCTAAGATCCAGGAGGCATTGCTCGAGAGATCCCAGGAACTCACCACAACAAGGCAATAAATCCTTAGATAAGAGTGTTCCACCTACACATTAAGCAAAAGAATAAAGTAATTGCCAGTGACATTTCTCTGCAAATAGTTGTATCCAATCTGGTCTGATGAACAAATAATGAAAGAATTAATTATATTCCTGGGATTTGACAACAATTTTAATTGTGTGAATTATTGCTACTTAGTCTCTGAAATATAACATTGGGAGAGATATTGTATATATGCAATGTTCTACATGCTGTACAATTAAATCATGTATATTTTTATAAGGAATCGCACAGCACTGAAAATAAACACAGGGGATTCCGCAGATGCTGGAAATCCAGGGCAACACGCACAGAATGCTGGAGGAACTCAGCAGGCCAGACAGCGTCTATGGAAATGAATAAACCGTCGATGTTACAGGCCAACACCCTTCTTCAGGATTGAGGAGGAAGGGGGAAGATGCTAGAATTTAAAAAAAATGTGGAGGAAGAGAAGGAAGCTGGCTGGAAGGTGATAGGTGAAGCCAAGTGGGTGGGAAAGGTGAAGAGCTGGAGAGGAAGGAATCTGATAGGAGAGGTGAGTGGACCAAGGGAGAAAGGGTAGGAGGAGGGGATCCAGGGGAGGTGATAGGCAGGTGAGGAGAGGTAAGAGGCCATGCTGAGGTTGAACCCACATCTATCACTTCCATTAATATGTTTGTTATCAAAGTACATATATGGACCAGGATCTACCCCATACATGTTACGTGAAGGGCCCAGCGTGTAAGAGCAATTGCAGGAAAGCACAGCACCATCTGTACTTCATTAGGAGCTTGCTGAGATTTGGCATCCCGTCTGAACTTTGACAAACTTCTATAGATGTGTTTTGGAGAGTGTGTTGACTGACAGTATCGAGGCCTGGTATGGAAACACCAATGCTGTCGAATGGAAAATCCTATTGGATTCAGCCCAGCTCATCACAAGAAAAGCACATCTACATAAAACACAGTTGCAGGAAATCAGCATCCATCATCTGGGACCCCCACAACTCAGGTCATGATCTCTTCTTGCTACGACCATTAGCAAGAAGGTACAGGAGCTTCAGGACACACACCGTCAGGTTCAGAAACAGTTACTACCCCCCAGCCAACAGGTTCTTGGAAGAAGATACAGAGGAGGTGCTTGGAAGAAGGTACAGGGGAGATGTCAGGGGTAAGTTTTTTTACGCAGGGAGTGGTTTGTGCGTGGAATGGGCTGCAAGAGACGGTGGTGGAGGCGGATACGATAGGCTCTTTTGCCTCCCTCCCTGTCCTTTCTGAATCATCTAAAACCCGGCATTGAAGTAACCATTCCTGTCCCTGAGCCATCCAAGTCTCTGTAATGGCCACCACATCATATCTCCAAGTACTGATCCACACTCTAAGCTCATCTGCTTTAGAACAAAGAAATACAATAGAATCAATGAAAACCTCCACAAAGACTGACAAACAATCAATGTACAAAAGAGGACAACATATGCAAATACAAAAAAGCACCAAATAAATAAATAAATAAATAGGTAGCTAAATAAATAAATAAACAAACAAACAAACAACCAGATAGATACATGAATACGATAAAGTCTGCAGATGCTAGAAATCCAAGCAACACCCACAAAACGCTGGAAGAACTCAGCAGGCCAGGCAGCATCTATGGAAAAGAGTAAACAGTCGACGTTTCGGGCTAAGGCCTTTCTTCAGGACTAGAAAGAAAGAGGAGAAGTCAGGTGAAGAAGGTGGAGGGGGAGAGGATGAAGAAGTACAAGGTGGCAGGTGATAGGTGAAACTGGGAGAGGGGGAGGGGTGAAGTAAATGTTGATTGCTGGAAGAGATAAAGGCTGGAAAAGGGGGAATCTGATATCAGATGATAGAAGACCATGAAAAAAGGGAAGAGGGAGGAGCATTGGAAGGAGGTGATGGCAGGTAAGGAGATAAGGTGAGACAGCGAAATGAGAATGGAGAATGGTGAAGGGGGAATTAAGGGAAGGAGAAATCAATGTTCATGCTATCAGGTTGGAGGCTACCCAGACAGAATATGAGGCGTTGCTCCTCCAACCTGAGTGTGAACTCATTAAGGCATAAAGGAGGCCACGCACTGACATGGCAGAATGGGAATGGAAAGCGGAATTAAAATGGATGCCCACTGGGAGATCCCACTTTTTCTGGTGGACAGACGGTAGGTGCTTGACAAAGTGGTCTCCCAATCTACGTCGGGTCTCACCAATATGTAGGAGGCCAGACCCGGAGCGCCGGATACAGAAGATGGCCGCAACAGACTCGCAGGTGAAGTGTCGCCTCACCTGGAAGGATTGCTTGGGGCCCTGGATAGCAGCGAGGGAGGAGGCGTGGGGGCAGGTGCAGCACTTGTTCTGCTCGCGAGGATAAGTGCCAGGAGGGAGATGACTGGAGAGGGACAAGTGGACAAGGGAGTTGGGTAGGGAGCGATCCTTGCGGAAAACAGAAAGTGGGAGGTGGGAGAGGGAATGATAGGTGGATATATAGCTAACTAGATAGATGGACAGGTAGCTAGACAGATTGATAGATAGATAAGTAGATAGAAATATAGACAGACATTTAGACAAGTATATACATATATATATAATTTTTCAATGTGGAAATACTAGTAAGAGAGACATCTCAGACATTTACTCCACAGTCTCCAATTCCGTTGTCTGCTGCCAACAGATGTTACAGCTTAAAGCTTTTACAAGACATTTGATAACAATGGTTTTGTGGGTTGGCAGGAGAATTAAACTCCTGATGTCACAGAACGTGTAAACACACGAAAAGATTGGAATAGTGCAGTAACAGATGATAACACACAAGGTAGTGGTTGTAGAAACTCAGTACAACGAATAAATGAGATTTTATGTTTTTCACAAATTCTATTGCATTTCTTTATTTCTTGCGAATGCCCGCAAGAAAGTGAATCTCAAAATTGTTCATTCATCTAAGATCTCATCCGTCCTGTGTATGCTAGATGCATGCTTTTATGCATTGAGTTGCTGCCACATAATTTTGACTTTACAGAGCCAAGGCCTCTCTGATTCACAATTTAACACACACACTCAGTGGCCAGTTTATTAGGTACTTCAGTACACCTGCTCATTAATGCAAATATCTAATCAGCTGGATAAATCCCCAGGACCTGACGAGGAGTTTCCTTAGATCCTGCAGGAGGCAAGTGCAGAAATTGCTGGGGGCCTAACAGAGATATTTAAATCATCCTCAGTGACAGGTGAGGTGCTGGAGGATGGGAGGATGGCCTTTGTTGTTCCGCTGTTTAAGAAAGGCTCTAAATATAACCAGGAAATTATAGTCCAGTGAGCCTGATACCACTAATGGCAAAATGATTGGAATGTATTCTGAGGAACTGGATATAGGAGTATTTGGATAGACATTGACTGATTAAGGATAGTCAGCATTGGTTTGTGCGTGATAAGTCACGTCTCAACAACCTTACAGAGCGTTTTGAGGAAGTTACCAGGAACGTTGATGAAAACAAGGCAGTGAAGTCTGCATGGACTTTTGCAAGGCATTTGACAAGGTCCTGCATGGGAGGTTGGTCAAGAAGGATCAGTCACTTGGCATCCAAGATGAGGTAGTAAATTAGATTGGTTTTGTGGGGAGAAGACAGAGAGGTAGTAGATGGTTGCCTCTCTGACTGGAGGCCTGTGACTAGTGGGGTGCCACAGGGATCGATGTGAGGTCCTTTGTTGTCTATCAGCTATATCAATGATCTGGATGATAATGTAGTTGGATGGATCAGCAAATCAGCAGATGACACCAAGATTGGGGGTGTAGTTGACAACGAGGAAGGTTGTCATGGCTCGCAGAGGTATCTGGACCACCTGGAAAAATGGGCTGAAAAGGAATTTAATACAGAAAAGTGTGAGGTTTGCACGTCGGTAGGACCAACCAGAGCAGGTCTTACACAGTGAACAGTAGGGCACTGAGGAGTGTGGTAGAACAAAGGGATCTGGGAACACAGGTCCATAATTCACTGAAAGTGGTGTCACAGGTGGATAGGGTCATAAAGAAAGCTTTTTGCACATTGGCCTTCAGAAATCAAAGTATTGAGTACAGAAGATGGTATGTTATGTTGAAGGTGTTTAAGACGTTGGTGAGGCCTAATTTGGAGTAGCATGTGGAGTTTTGGTCACCTACCTTCAGGAAAGAAGTAAATAAGGTTGAAAGAGTACAGAGAAAATTTACGAGGATGTTGCCGGGTCTGGAGGACCTGAGTTATAAGGAAAGACCATAAGACCAAAAGATGTAGGAGCAGATTACGCCGTCTGGCCCATCAAGTCTGCTCCATCATTTCATCATGGCTGATCCATTTTCCCTCAGCCCCAGTATCCTGCCTTCTCCCCGTATCCCTTCACGCCTGGTCCAATCAAGAATCTATCAACCTCTGCCTTAAATATACATGGAGACATGGCCTTCACAGCTGCCTGTAGCAACGAATTCTACAGACTCACCACCCTCAGGCTAAAGGAATTCCTCCTCAACTCCATTCTAAAAGGACGCCCCTCTGTTCTGAGGCTGTCCTCCGGTCTTACACTTTCCTACCATAGGAAACACCCTCTCCACATCCATTCTATCATGGCCTTTCACAATTTGATAGGTTTCAATTGGATCGCCCCTCATTCTCCTGAATTCCGGCAAATACAGGCCCAGAGCCGTCAAATGCTCTTCATATGACAAACCATTCAATCCTGGAATTATTTTTATGAATCTCCTTTGAACCCTCTCCAGTTTCAGCACATTCCTTCTTAGATAAGGGGGTCTAAACCTGCTCACAATACTCCAAGTGAGGCCTCACCAATGCTTTATAAGGTCTGAATATTACATCTTTGCTTTTATATTCTAGTTCTCTTGAAATGAATCTAACATTGCATTTGCCTTTCTCACCATAGACTCAACCTGCAAATTAACCTTTAGGGAATAGAACCATAAGATTTACTGGCAGAATTATGCTATTTGGCACATTGTGTCTGCTCTGCCATGTCATCATGGCTGATCCATTTTTCCTCTCAGTCGCAATCTCTTGCCTTTCCCCCTTATCCCTTCAAGCCCTGACCAATCAAGAATCTGTCAACCTTTGCCTTAAATATACATAAAGACATGGCCTCTACAGCTGCCTGTGGCAAAGAATTCCATAGATTTACTACACTCTGGCTAAAGAAGTTCCTTCTTGTCTCCATTCTAAATAGATGTCTCTCTATTCTGAGGTTTGTCCTCTGATCTTAGACTCTCCCAGCATAGGAAACATCCTCTCCACATCCACTCTATCAAAGCCTTTCACCATTCGATAGATTCTGAGGTCATCCCTCATTCTTCTGAATTCTAGTGAATACAGGCCAAGAGCCATCAAACAGTCTTTGTATGACAAGACATTTAATCCTGGAAGCATTTTCATGAATCTCCTTTGAACTGTCTTCAAATTCAGCACATCCTTTCTAGGATAAGGGGCTCAAAGCTGCTCGCAATACTCCAAGGGAGGCCTCACATTTGCTTTATAAAGTTTCAATATTACATCCTTGCTTTTATATCCTAGCCTTCATGAAATGGATGTTAACATTGCATTTGCCTTCCTCACCACAGACTTGACCTGCAAATTAATCTTTGGATAATCCTGTACAAGGACTCCCAAATCCCTTTGCCCCTACCGATTTAGAAGTCAAGCCAGGTTTATTGTCATTTAACTATATACACGTATACCGTCAAACGAGACAATGTTTCTCTGGGCCAGGGTGTAAAGCGCAGAAGTACACACAATAACTTTGGAAAGTAAGAATTAAAGCTACAAAGAATTACGCATAGATAAGCAAAGTAAAGTGCATAAATTAAATATTGGTGGGTACAAAACAAATTATCCGGTGACACTTCAAATGTGATGTGGCAGGGAGTTCAAAAGCCTAATGGCCTGAGGGAAGAACTGTTTCCCATCTGGACCGTTCTCGATTTTATGCATCAGAGTCTCCTGCCTGATGGTAGAGGGTCAAAGAGGATGCTGGATGGATGGGTGGGATCCTAGATAATACTAAGGCCCTGCGTAAGCAGCACTCCTGATTAATGTCCCCAATGGATGGTAGGGAGACCCCTATGATCCTCCACTA
The DNA here is from genome assembly GCF_963921235.1 of Mobula hypostoma. Lineage (NCBI taxonomy): Eukaryota > Metazoa > Chordata > Chondrichthyes > Myliobatiformes > Myliobatidae > Mobula > Mobula hypostoma. Next base: position 4,019,285 of record NC_086124.1, read on the forward strand.
CTACATAATTGCTACTTTTGCAAAAGGATTATTCCTGCCATGTTATTAGAGAGTGAAAATGAAACTTTCACCTGAAACTTGTTTTGATTTATAGTTTTGTTGATATAGGCTGCCTCTGAGCAACTTTATGTTATGCAGCAATCATTGGGGAAATGTATTACTTAAGGAACACCGATTTCGGCTGTTGTTCTATCGCAGCACGTTGCTCGCCCGTGATTTAGTTACATTCTGTCAAAGATTCAAATTTATTATTGAAGCATGTATACCGAACACAACTCTGAGGTTCGTCCTGCCGCTGGCAGCCACGAAACAAAGAAACACCATGGAACCCCTTCAGGAAAACATCAAACAGCAGACGCGCGGAAAAGAAGAACAAAGTGAGCAAACGGCAAAAAGAGTTTATGTCGTGTGAAACAGCCCTTCTTTTTGTGTTGACCGCCAACCACACATTAGAAATACTCCTAAAGGGATCCTATTTAATAAAAAATCCATCGCACATTCCCACCTCCTCGGTTTCTACCTCTCCACAAGATGCAATTTTAGTGGCAAATTAAACAATGAACATTTGGAAGGATAAAAAATGAAATATTATTCATCTTGTGAAGTCCAATGTCTCCGACAAATGGTGTACTGCACAACCTTGCTAACTGTCCCTGAATAACAGTTCCAAGATTCAAGAGTCAGGATTGCTTATTGCCTTTCTTCAGTACGCAAGTGTAAAAGAGAACAAAACGATATAAATTGCACATAATTCTTGATGCCACTAGCTTAATGCAGTGATAATTTACTGATCCCTTGTGAAAACTAGTGAAGACATGAGATAGATCCTGAAGCAGATGTCAGTGGAGCCCAACTGCTCGACCCTACGTGCTTGGTTTACATCATTGGACCATAAGGTATAAGGGCAGAATTAGGCCATTTGGGTCATTGAGTTTTTTCTGCCATTCAAACATGACTGACCGTTTTACAACCCCATTCTCCTACCAGCTCCTCATAACCCTTAATCTCCTTACCCATCAGCAACATGTTAGTCTCTGCCTTAAACACACGTGGTTTCCACAGCCCGTGGTAGCAATGAATTCCACAGATTCACCACCCTCTGGCTAAAGAAACTCCTCATCTCAGTCCTAAAGGGGCAGCCTTTGATTTTGGGGTTATTCTTAAAGAGTGGAATGATATTTGTGATTTTCCTGTCCTCCAAAACAATTCCAGAATCTAGTGATTCTTGAACTATCACAGCTAATGCCTCCATAATCTCTTCAGTGTGGAGTCCGTCTGGTCCAGGTGTTTTATCTACCTTGAGAACATTCGGCTTCCCAAACACCTCCTTAGTAACCGCGACTGCGCTCTCTTCTGCCCTGACCCTCTTGAATTTCAGGCATGTCGCTTCTGTCTTCCACGGTGAAGATAAATGAAAGTACTTACTCAGTTTGCTGGCCATTTCGTTGTTCCTCATTACTACCTCTCCAGCATCATTGTCCAGTGGTCCAATGTCCACTTTTCCCCTGTCAATATCTGAAATTACTTTTGGTATCGTCTTTTGTTTCATTGGCTCATTTACTCTTCTTTGGAATAAACAGCCCCCGCATCTTCCAATTGCTCCCAGAAACTCCAGCCTTTGCTGCTGTGCTGTCATCACAATCCAGTCAACGTCAACCAGCTCTCCTCCGATGCCCCGTACATATCTTCACTCAACTGTGATGCTGATACTTCCAATTTCAGCTTCTCCTTCTCAAACTGCAGGGTGAACTGTCGTATAATGGGTTCATCTCCTAAGTGTTCTTCTACTGAAGCTCCCCAATCAAAACTGGTTCATTGCACAACACCAATCCAGAATTGTCTTTTCCCTAGCATGCTTGAAGCCCTCTCATAGAGTCATTGAAAAGTACAGCACAGGAACAGGCCTTTTGGTGCATCTAATCCATGCTGAACCATTTAACCTGGCCTGCTGCGTTCACCAGCAACTTTTATGTGTGTTGCCTGAACCAATTAAGTTGCCTACTCCCATCGACCTGCACCAGGACCATTGCCCTCCATACCCCTCCCATCCATGGACCAATCCAAACTTCTCTTAAATGTTGAAATTGAGCTCACATGCACCACTTCCACTGGCACCTTGTTCCACACTCCCACCACGCTCTGAGTGAAGAAATTCCCCCTCATGTTCCCCTTAAACTTTTCACTTTTCACCCTTAACCCATGACCTCTAGTTGCAGTCCCATAGTGAACCTCAGTAGAAAAAGCCTGCTTGCATACCCTTCATAATTCTGCAAATGTCTATAAGCATACTAAAAATTCCATTTCTTGGCATCCAGTACAAATCTGATCGCATTAAAATTCTCCCATGACCATCATAACATTGTCCTTTTTGCAAGTCCTTTCTATCTCCCTGTGTAATTTGATTGAGATAAGATAAGATTAGCTTTATTTGACATATGTTCATTGTAACATCAAAACACACAGTGAAATGTGTCGTTGGGGGGGGCGGGTGGTCAGTCCGCAAATGTTGCCATGATTCTGGTCCAAATTAGCATGCCCACAACTTACTATCCCTAACCTGTACGCCTTCAGAATGTGGAGGAGAATTGGAGCATCTGAAGGATGTCCAGACAGTCATGGGGAGAATGTACAAACTCCTTACAAACAGTAGCTGGAATTGAACCCCAACTTGCTGGCATTGTTAATTTCTTACTGCCCGTTACGCCGCTGGCATTTAGCGCAGCAATAAAGGTCGTCCGTCTCTGGCGGTGTTCAGGGCTTCCTTCATCATGTCAGTAGCTTCCTCTCAGTTTTCACTACTGTCAGTCATGCAAGTCCCGGGTGGAGGCTCAGGAATACCATTTCACTCCGATTCTTCATTTTCCATAACAAGTTTTGTTTTACCAGTCAGGGTTGCTAGCGCTGGGCTGAATCCCCCACCCTCCCAATCCAGAAGCACTAGAGGATCACTATTAGTCTGGCCTCTACCCTTTGATCTGTTTGGCATGGGTGACCCAACCAAGAACCAAAGCATAATGCTTTGACTCCAGCCAACACAGCTCTCCAGGTCATTGAGGTATGCAAGCTGCCAAACCCTATGGCAAGGTTGTGGTCCTCTTGGAGGCTAGCACTGTAAGGCGTTACGCTAACCATACTGACCATAGCTTGGATCGCAGTCTTAAGTATCTCCATCATGCCCAGAACCTGATGCAGAGGATCTCAAACCTTGACGTCTCATTGCATCTATTGACATCACCTCTATTGACATCTGGGACTGAGAGGGTGATCAGCTTTAAGTTCCTTGGTCTATACATACCAGCTGTGTGGTGAAAAAAAACCACAACAGCACCTCTTTCACCTCAGACGGTTGAAGAAATTCAGCATGAGTCCCCAAATCCTCAGGACTTTCTACAGGGGCACAATTGAGAGCATCCTGACTGGCTGCATCACTGCCTGGTATGGGATCTGCACCTCCCTCAATCGCAGGACTCTGCAGAGAGTGGTGCAGACAGCCCAGCGCATCTGTGGATGTGAACTTCCCACTATTCAGGACATTTACAGCAACAGATGCATAAAAAGGATCATTGGGGAACCAAGTCACCCCAACCACAAACTGTTCCAACTGCTATCATCCGGGCAACAGTACCTCAGCATTAAAGCAAGGATCAACAGCTCCAGGACAGTTTCTTCCAGCAGGTCATCAGACTGATTAATTTATGCTGACACAATTGTATTTCTAAGCTACATTGCCTGTTCTGTTGTATATCTTACTGTACATAGTATTTATTACAAATTACTATAATTTGCACATTGCTCATCCAGACAGAGACATAACATAAAGATTTTTACTCCTCATGTATGTGAAGGATGCAAGAAATAAAGTCAATTCAATTCACCTTGAGAACATGAACAGTGCTGCAAAGAAAGTAGATGGAAAATTGTTTCATACAAGCCTGCATATAGCTGCTAAAACCTTGCAAAGCTCTGAGAATTAAGAAAATAACTTAGCAACAATTTTTTCTAAATGGCTTTCCATATATGCAGTGCTTCCTTCCTGTTAATCATCCCACTTCTGATCTCAAGAGTGACCGTGGACACAGTCACCCACCTGGATTATGTCTCCCAAATGATACCTAATGAAGGCTGCTTATTGTCTACCTGATCTTGGAGATAAATGCATTCCCATCTATGCCAGCTGCAAAAAGAGAGGAAAGAATGCTTCCATTATGTTTCAGGTCTGTGTGATTCCTTGTCCTCTGATGGAAGTACTTTTGTGTGCTTTGTATAGTGATCACCGTCAGGATTAGTTCATGCTGGTTACAACTAATAGAAATGTTTCCATTCTTCAAGAATAGATGCCTCTATGGAGAAGGTCAGCAGGAAAGAGTGGCTCATGACGCAGTTATATTGATTGCCCTTGACATGAAAGCAAAGTTTGCCTGAACGCAGAGACAACGAGACCTGGAGAGATTATTTGTTTCGAGATACAGTGTGGTAACAGGTCATTTTGGCCCAACAAGTCCACGCCGTCTTATTAGGCCAATGTGACTAATTAACCTACCAACCTATATGTCTTTGGACTGTGGGAGGAAACCCATGTGGTTCATAGGGAGAACATGGAAACTCCTTACAGACAGCGGAGAGAAATGAATCCAGTTCACAGGAGCTGAAATAGTGTAACACTAGCCTCTATCACATCATGCCACCCTGAAGAATTGGATACCAAGGAAATCAGGGAAAACTTGCAATAAAAAAAGATGTGGCTGAACTAATTGTTGCCGAAACAACTTCTGTTCTGTTCACAACTATTCAGATAGTGAGGTCCCAGTGCAGAAAGACTTGGACACCTTTTAGGCATGGGCAGTTAGGGAAAGGAAGATCTATCCCAAGAGAGAATAGGTTTAAGATCAGTGGCACGCGATTTCCAAGGCAGCTTCTTCATGCAAAGGGGATTCGTATTTGGAATAAGCTCTCAGAAATAATGGTTTAGGTGGACACATTAACAACACTTAAAAGTGATCGAGATAAGTGCATGGATGAGAAAGGTTTAGAGTGTTACGGTCCAAGCGGGCAAGTTGGACAAGCTCGCTGACACTGCGGCCAGCATGGATGAGATGGGCTGAATGGCTTGTTTCAGTACTATGTGACACTATGAATCCATGACTCTTAGTCTACGAGTTACCAAGGACTTTAGTAACTGGACTTCAGAAGAATGAGAGGGTATCTGATAGAAACATGTACAATAGTCCAAGTGTAAGCTTTTCCATTAATCTAGTAATTGGAGTACAGCTGATTCTGTGTTTTCTAGAAACTTCTCAATTTTTCGCTTGAATCTAGTTATTTTATAGGTGATTTGTTATCACTGGAATGTTGCTTTCTCTGGCCTGTGTATGAAACGACCAAAACTACTTTCTCTTAGTCTTATTCTTGACTCCTGAAGAACCTCTGGATCAATATCACCAGATCCAACGGTAAGCGGGAATAAGTATTAATAAATATGGCTTCCCCTTCTTGCTTATTTTAGATGAGTATTCCTGTGTGTGTGTCAAATGGTTGTTGTGATGCGTCTGGTGTGTTTGTGTAGTGGGTAGTGCTTGTCGTTCTCACTTTCAGCTTCCACCGCTGACTAACAGTCTCAGGGAAAGGAGAGCAGAGTGTGTAAGTCTCTCCCTGCCAGTACATCGCCTCTCCAACAGCAAGCCTCATGTGGTGCCTCCTCGCTGGCGACACATGGAAACTGAGCGCCTTTCGGACTCAGACTGAGCTACAGAGGGCGGGAAGGAGGTCAGGCCCCTGCACACATAACACACAGGCCCACTGGTACGTGGACACGTTCTGGTGCTCGTGAACCAGATCCCTATCTACGGGTAAATAGCCCCACTGCCTTGTGGGCAGCCTCGGGAAAGATGAAAGCTACGGGAGTAAATCCAGACACAAATCCGGAGTGGAACCCCTGAGGTGGCTGGACGTCACTGAACATCCTTCCGGCAGCTCCTGCGGCCGAGCTGGTGCCAAACATATTGCTTCATAAGCTTTCCTTTAGACTACACTGGTGAGGCTGAGAGGGGGATCTTGATGACTGGGCATCTCAGGATCTCCATACCTTCCGCCCAGACTTGTGCCCTGGAGAGTATGTTCCAGTGCCACTCCACAGTCCTTCAAGCAGACGTTATCATCATCATTCCTGTGTGAATGCAATTATCCACGACATCATCTAAACAAACCTGTTCCACCATGAGGCAGGTAATGTATTGGTATTGGCATTGGTATTGGTATTGGTATTGATACTGGTACTGGTATTGGTATTGGTACTGGTATTGGTATTGGTATTTGTATTGGTATTGGTATTGGTATTGATATTTGTGTTCATAATAAGATACATGGAAAAAGTTGTCTTGCATTCTGTTCAAACAGATCAGATCATTTGGCAGTGCATTGATAAGGGTAGACTGATAATATTAGGAATTATAATAGTAATTTTTGATTATAATAGAATTTGTTTTTAAATTGGTTTCTTTCGGGTTCCTTGACTGTAAGGAAACAAATCTGAAGGTTGTATAATTTATACTTTCTTTGATAATAAATGCACTTTTAAACTTTGAAGTTGTGAGTAGATCTGCAGGGAACAAATCATTGTGATGGAGATGCTGCTAAATTTGATGAACCACAACTGCAGGAGATGTTTCTTGGTGACGTTTAGCAAAGGGCCCACTGCCACAAGGTTGAGTTCCTCAGTACCATTGTGCAACGGTTAACATCCAGCCTTCACCTGAATAGGGTGCAAGCTTGAGTGTGCTGATTTTTCATCGAAAGCATCCTGTCCTGACGCATCACAGCTTAGTACAGAAGCTGCTCTGCCCTTGAAAATGTGGACACAGCTCAGCACATCACGGAAACCGTCCAATCCTCTATGGACTCTGTCTATACTTGTACTGCCGTGGTAAAGCGGCCAGCATAAACAAAATCCCCACCCACTCTAGACATTCTCTCTTCCCCACCACCCCATCAGGAAGATCCAAAAGCCTTGAAGAAGCACCTCAAGGCTCAAAGACACCATAAGACCATTAGAATAAGGCCATTCAGCCCATCGAGTCTGCTCTGCCATTTCATCACATCCACCGTATCAGTGAGTTTCAATGAGATCCCCACGCATTCTTCTAAATTCCAGTGAGTACAGGCAGGTGTTGGCGCGTGGCCAAGTGGTTAAGGCGTTTGTCTAGTGATCTGAAGGTTGCTAGTTCGAGCCTTGGCTGAGGCAGCGTGTTGTGTTCTTGAGCAAGGCACTTAACCACACATTGCTCTGCGATGACACTAGTGCAAAGCTGTATGGGTGCAAATGCCCTTCCCTTGGACAACATCGGTGGTGTGGAGAGGGGAGACTTGCAGCATGGGCAACTGCCGGTCTTCCATACAATCTTGCCCAGGCCTGCGCCCTGGAAACCTTCCAAGGCGCAAATCCATGGTCTCACGAGACTAGCAGATGCCTAATTAAATTACAGGCCCAAAGCTGCCAAACGCTCCTCACATGTTAACCCCTTCATTCCTAGAGTCATCCACATCAACCTCCTCTGGACTCTCTCCAATGATTATACATCCTTTCTGAGAAAAGGGGCCCAAAACTGTTGGCAATACTCCAAGTGTGACCTGACCAGCATCTTATAAACCGTCAGCTTATAAACCGACAGCATTATCTCCTTTTTTATACTCTATTCCCCATGAAATTAATGACAACATTGCATTTGCCTTCTTTACCACAGACTCACCCTGTGAATTAACCCTCTGGGAGTTTTGCATGAGGTCTCAGTGACCTTTGTCTCAAAACAATTCCAAATAATACTCTGTGATAAAGACCAGATAACCAGAAACAAGGGGAAATCTGCAGGTGCTGGAAGTCCGAGCAACACACAGAGAATGCTGGTGGAGCTCAGCAGGCCAGGCAGCATCTATCAAAAAGAGTACAGTCGACATTTTGGGCTGAAACCCTTCAGCAAGACTGGAGAAAAAAAAGTATTAGGGTTTCGGTCAGAAACATTGACTGTACTTTTTTCATAGATGCAGCCTGGCCTGCTGAATTCCTCCAGAATTTTGTGTGTGTCGCCTAGATATCCAGGTTTTGTGATATTGGTTAAAGGTTATACTGCTGCCTCCAAACAACAAATTATTATTTAGAGGATATAAACATGGAATAATCCTATCTTCTATGGGACTATATAACCACAACTTCTCTAGAAATCCCAAACTTGTGATTGACAGAATCACCTCTTGATATTAAATCCAGTCTGATATTTTAGTTTAATGTCAATTCATTCATTGCGCTGAACTTCCAACTGTGAGGCAGTGATTCTCCTGCTCTGTTAAAGTTGGCAAGGGTTGTGAAGGTTCAGCTTGACTCCAGCATGCGGTAATTCCTGAACAGTGCAAACACCACATGCCTCCTTTTCCCTACAGCAAGACGATCAGATGAAAGCTTTTACCAACTTCAATCACTTGACTGCGATCAATATTTTCTTGTGCGTTTTTCAGAGATACAAGGTACTGTCTGGCTTGTGATCAACGTAACTCCTAGTCAGTGTGACATTTACACGCAGTGGCCACTTTTCTAGGTTCACCCGTACACCTGCTCGTTATTGCAAATATCTAATCAGCCAATCATGTGGCAGCAACTCAATGCATAAAAGCATGCAGGTATGGTCAAGAGGTTCAGTTGTTGTTCAGACCAAACATTAGAATGGGGACGAAATGTGATCTAAGTAACTTTGATTGTGGATGATTGTTGGTACCAGATGGGGTGACTTGAGGGTCTCAGAAACAGCTGATCTCCTGGGTTTTTCACACATAGCAGTCTCTAGAGTTGACAGAGCTGAAAACTAAAAAACATCCAGTGAGTGGGAGTTCTGGGGGTGAAAATGTCTTGTTAATGAGAAACATCAGAGGAGAATAACCAGACTGGTTCAAGTTGACGGGAAGTTAACAATAACTCAAGTAAGCACAGGTTACAACAGTGGTGTGCAGAAGAGCATCTCTGAACACCCAACACTTCGAACCTGGAAGGGGATGGGTCACAGCAGCAGAATTCCACAAACTTCCATTAAGTGGCCACTTTACCAGGACAGGAGGTACTAATAAAGTGGCGACCGAGTCCATGATTCAATTCCGCATCACGAATATGCGTTAATGCCCTAAAGAGTGTGTCCATGGTTAGATCTATTCTGTGACCCGAGTCTCAAAAGAACTTCTCTTGTAGACTGAGTTGGAAGGGTCTATGTCCCAATCCAAACTTTTGTGTACCTGAAGATTACCATCTTTTGTGGGTTTGTTCCGGATGTTCTGGCTTCCCCCCCCCGCATTCCAACGACACATGGGTTAGGGTTAGTACGTTGTGAGCACGCTACTTTAGCGCAGGAAGTATGTGGCACTTGCGGGCTGCCCCCAGCGCATCTTCGGACTGTGTTGGTCGTTGAGGCAAACGATACATTTCACTGTACAGATTCATAGGGTGGTAGAGAACGCAGCACAGAAACGAGCCTTGTGGTCCGTATGGTCCATACTGAACTATTACTCTGCCTGTTTTGAGGTACCCATGACAAATAAAGCCAATCTTTAGATGGAGGAGGGGAGAGTGGAAACAGTGATAGAGGCCGGGAGGTGATAGGTGGATCCAGGTGAGGAGGGGTGATGGACAGATGGAGGAGATGAGAGTGGGAATAGTGACAGAAGTTGGGAGATGATGGGTGGATCCAGGTGAAGACGGGTGATGGGCAGATGGAGGAGGGAAGAGTGTAGATAGTGACAGACACTGTGAGGTGATGGATGGATCCAGGTGACGAGGGGCAATAGGCAAATGGAGGAATGGGGAGTGGAACTAGTAACAGAGGTGATAAGTAGATCCAGGTGACGGGCAGATGGAGGAGGGGAGAGTGGGAATAGTGACAGAAGTTGGGAGATGATAGGTGGATCCTGTTGAGGAGGGGTGATGGGCAGATGGAGGAGAGGAGAGTGGGAATAGTGACAGAGGCTGGGAGGTGATGGGTGGATCCTGTTGAGGAGAGGCAATGGGCAGACAGAGGAGGGCAAAGCGGAACTAGCGAGAGAGGTTGGGAGCTGATGGGTGGATCCTACAAAGGGCTGCAGATGGGGAAATGTGATAGGCAAATGGGAACACTGGGTGGGATGGTAACTAGTAGAAGTGCGTGGGTGATGGGCAGACGAAGTGGGTGGGAGGGGGGGACCTGAGAGGCAAACTTTTTACAGGAAGGGTTGTATCTATGTGGAATGAGCTGCCCGAGCAAGTGGTTGAGGCATACGCATAAGCACATTTTAAGATACAGTTGGGCAGGTACACGATAAGAAAGGTTTAGAGGGATGTAGACCATGCCAGGGCAAATGGGACTTGCCTAGATGGGAATCTTGGTCAGTATGGACAAAGAAGGGAAGGTGGCAGAGCTGCAAGGTCACGAGGGTGAGATAGTTGCCTCACAGATAGCGTAACGCAGGGTTCAACTCAGCTGCAATCTGTAAGGAGTTTGTATGTTCTCTCCATGACCGTGTGGGTTTCCTCCAGGTGCTCTGGTTTCCTCCCACAGTCCAAAGTCATACGGGTTAACTTCCTTATTGAGATATAGCGCGGAATGGGCCTTTCCGCTCTTTCGAGCGGCACAGCCTCGCGACCCCCAATTTAACCCCAGCCTAATCACAGGACAATTTACAAAAACCAATTAACCTGCCTACCGATATGTCTTTGGACTGTGGGAGGAAACCGGAGCACCTGGAGGAAGCCCTTGCAGTCACGGGATAGGTTTAGTAAATTGTGGCACATTATGTTGGCACTGGACACATGGCAACACTTGTGGGCTGCCCCCAGCCAACCCTTGGACTTTGATTATTGTTGATGCATTTCAATGTAACGTTTCAATGTTTCGATATGCACGTGGCAGATAAAGCTATTCTTGAATCTTAATCATAACTCTATGATGTTATCAATAAAAAAATAAATTAAAAATCAAAAAAACTATGCAGATTCTAAAATCTATGCATTGAGCGGTGAATTAAAGTGTTTAAAAGAGGATCGAGTGCTTTCCCGGTGTGTATGATGAATAAACACGTCTTCAGCTTCCAGCTGGGTACATGTAATGATTTTAACCGATGTTTCGATGGCAAACGCTGCCACCTTTATCATGTGTTGGTCAAAGATGACCTGGGTCTCAGTGAATGAGGAGCAGTATACATCGACCAGGTAGGTCACACAGTGGAAACCCACATCAAGGAGCACAGGAGGTGTATCCATTTGGGTTACCCGGAGAAATCAGCGGTTCCCGAACACCGCATTCATAATAGCCATAGGATTGACTTTGACAGCAGAAAACTACTGTGAAACGCCAATGGCCTTTGTGACCACTTGGTGAAGGAATCCATTGAAGTAAAACTAGAGGAAAATAATTTTAACAAAGACAAAGATCTCGCTCTAAGTAAGAACTCGAATTCGATTGTAAACAAGGTGGGACTGCAGAAAGCTGATTAGATGAGGACCAACCAATCAGGAGGGAAGGATGACGGGGGTATAAATACCACTGGACTAGACATGCCTAGGCATCATCCCTGATGAAAATGGCAGAGTCTGTCATCGAAACCTCTGTTAAAATCGATACCTGTACCCAACTGAAGCCCGAGAAGTGTTTATTCATAATTAAAATGTTATTTTCAATATTTAAATAAAACATAATATTTTGTATATGCTTATGAAATTCAAATTGGATAATAAAAGCAAAATTATTGCTCATTTTCATTGCAATGTTCCTGCATCGTTCTCTAGGGCATTATCCACCCCTCTTCAGATTAGATTGGTTTCTTATTAAACGGTGACATTCAACAGTTGAAACTGGGACTGCTCTAAGTGTCACCTTTGTGAAGCAACTACTAATTAGGCTCTTAAAATAATAACAGAAAATCTAAAAGGAATCTTCTAATGAGACAATAGCTAGCATTTAACAGCATAATTATGGATTGATTAAAAATTAGCTCTATTTATTAAACGTACATCAAAACATACAGTGAAATGTGTCATTTGCATCAAATCTAATCAGTGAGGATGTGTTTGGGGCAGCCTGCAAATGTCGCCATGCTTCCAGTGCCAATATACAGTACTGAGCAAAAGTCTTAAGCACGTACAATAAATATAGCTAGGGTGCATAGACCTTTGCAGAGTACTATAGCAATATTGTGTATTGCATTGTACCGCTGCTGCAAAAGAAAACAAATTTCATGATATTTATGACTGATGATAAACCTGATTATGATACAGGTCTCTGTTGAGGACTGAGAGTGGGAAGGGGAGGAAGGAGAGGGGAATCGTGGTTGGGAAAAAGGGAAAGGAGAGGAGAATCGTGGTTGGGAAAGGGAGAAGGGAGAGGAAGGGGAGTGAGAAGCACCCGAGAAACATTTTGTAACGATCACTAAACCGATTGTTTGGAATCAAATGACCTTGCCTGGTGTCTCAGGGCTGGGTGTGTCTGCACCCTCATCAGCCCTGGCCCTGGCACTGCTTCTTTGCCACCTGTCCTCTCCGCTCAATGTTAAAATTACAGTACTGTGCAAAAGTCTTAGGCATCCCCCACCCCAGCTATATTTTTTTTGTGTGCCATACTCTGACATACTCATACTCTGGGTAGTGGGTCGTGGCTCCATATGTCACTACGACAGGGCGTGATGACCCTGCCTTACACCAGTCCCGGGCTCAGCTGGTTCTGGCTGACAGTACCCGGTATGGACCCCTATCCAGAGTTACGGATCCCACTGCCTTGTGGGTATCTTCGGGAGAAGAGAAGGCTGAGGAGTAAATCCTACATAAATCCGGAGTGGAGCCCCTAAGGCGGTTGGATGACGTATCACGTCACCTCCCGGCAGCTCCTGCAGCCAAGCTGATGCCAAATGTACTGCTTCACATTCCTTTGGACCACATCCGTGAGGCCGAGAGGGGGATCTTGATGTCTGGGCAGCCCAGGATCTCCACATTCATTGCCCAGGTCTGCGCCCCGGATCCGGCGCATCCACTGTCTACTTAGACAGACGGAGACATGATACTCTGCCAGAGCCTCAGTGACCACTTTTCAAGTGGTTGTCCTGGAGGAAAGATTCTGTGAGTGGTCCCCACGCCCTTCTCACAGCTGTTTTTTTTTATGAGGCCGAGTTGTGAGCTCGACACTCAACCCGGCACGGATGGAAAGCGTGCCCGGGAGCGGCTTGACTGGATTCGAACTCGGGAACCTTCGCTCCAGAGTCCGGCGCTGATGTCACTGCGCCACCTGCCGGCCCTCGCTATATATATATGTGCCTAAAGCTTTTGCGCAATCATGTGTATATATATATATATATATATATATATATATATATATATATCATCAGTGTTGGCGCGTGGCCAAGTGGTTAAAGCGTTCGTCTAGTGATCTGAAGGTCACTAGTTCGAGCCTCAGCTGAGGCAGCGTGTTGTGTCCTTGAGCAAGGCACTTAACCACACATTGCTCTGCGATGACACCGGTGCCAAGCTGTATGGGTCCTAATGCCCTTCCCTTGGACAACATTGGTGTCGTGGAGAGGGGAGACTTGCGGCATGGGCAACTGCTGGTCTTCCATACAACCTTGCCCAGGCCTGCGCCCTGGAAACCTTCCAAGGCGCAAATCCATAGTCTCACGAGACTAACGGATGCCTATAATATCATCAGTACATGTCATCAGTACATATGACGTGGGCGATCGTGGTCTTTCTGTGACCATGACTGTTCTTGGCAAATTCTTCTACAGAAGTGGTTTGCCGTTGCCTTTTTCTGGGCAGTGTCTTTACAAGACGAGTGACCCCAGCCTTTATCAATATTCTTCAGGGACTGTCTGCCTGGTGTCAGTGGTTGTATAACCAGGACTTGTGATACGCACCAGCTGCTCGTACGACCGTCCACCATCTGATCCCATGATCAGAGGGTGGGAGGGGTGGGCTAAGCAGGTGCTATACCTTACCCAGGGGTGACCTTCAGACTAGTAGTGCAAAGGAGCACCTTACACCTCCTTTGGTAGAGACCTATCTCCAACCCGCCACCCAATTATATATATTTGACAATAAGAAATATATAAATATATATATTTCTTAATGTGATTTATAGTATTGTGCTGCACTGCCTCTGCAAAACAACAAATTTCACAATATTTGTCTGTGATAATAAGCCCGATTCTGCCCGACACAAACTCTGTCGGTCTGTTCCTGTTTCGCTCTGTTCTGTGTTGTAATGTTTGTACTTATTAGTTTAAGCTCACACGCATTGGATTCTGAAATCTCTGTTAAGGGAGAGGGTTTCTTTATTATTATAACGTTGTTTGCATTTTTAAGGGATTTCACTGCACTTTGGCGTAGCTCGAATGATGCGATCTGGGCGAAACCTTTCTGCGCTTATAATCAAACGTCTCCCCTCATTGACTTAACTCAACTCTTTTCCCTTGAATTGTCCACACAATTCCATCATGGGATCCACAACAAAACAGTAATATCCTCAGATTAAAAATGTGCTGTGCTCACTATAAACTGAGATTTGGACTTTCATACAATATAAATGACTTTAGGGTGTATGCATAGTAGCAAACATCCTTGAGTAAAATGTAGCCTCTAATTACATAGAGATAGCTATACTATTGGCAATATTGAAAATCATAACTGGTGAATATTTTGAATAATATGTTTACACTTATCCTTTCACACTAATGTTAAAAGCTGGTCTTCATTTTCCAGCAGCACAGTCACCATAGCAACTGGATCTGGTTCATCAATTCTAACTTCGAGAAGCAGAAAGCCTCTCAGGTGTTCTTGCATTATTTAACACCAGACTTCATAAGGACCCAGCCCTGAGTCAACAGGAAGTCGTTTGTTTTAATAATTCGGGAGCGCGGGATACTCGGGAGAACCTTGAGCTCCTCCCATGCCCCAGGAGCTGATGCTCGGAAGTGGATGAGATTGACGGAATCCAAGGTTGCCCGAGCGTCCAATCCCACCTCTGGCTGAGGAGATGGCCTTTTAATGTCTGTGGATCTGAAAGCAAGTTCATAACCTCACACAACCAGAGACAAAGGGAGCAGAATCAGGCTATTCTGCCCATCAAGTCTACTCTCGTCGTCTTGAGTTTGTTTAAAAAATACTCACTGCCTCTGTTATGTTTTGTAACTCCAAAGCATAAAGCAAAATGAAAGTAAAAACGTCATGCCAGGAACGTGTGTCTCAGTTTTGTTTTTACTCAGCAAGGCGCACGTATGACGTGGTGCTGTGATGACGTATGACATTCACATACTTTTACATGTAACCTGTAAATAAGTGAGCAATGGTGGCATCCGTTAGTCTCTGGATTGGATCTGCGCCTGGAAAGTCTTGCAAGTGTCCTCTCCAGTGCCCTGGGCAAGGTTGTATGGAAGACCGGCAGTTACCCATGCTGCAAGTCTCCCTTCTCCATGACACCAATGTTGTCCAATGGAAGGGCAAGGGCCAATACGGTTTGGCACCAGTGTCATCGCAGAAATTGCCAGAACGAGGTTGAAGGCAACGTCGGACTGCCTTAGGGACTCCAGCTCCGGATTTGTCCTCAGGGTTTACTCCCGAAGCCTTTCCCATGAGTGGGTATGGCCGCAAGGCAGTGGTGGTTTGAAATGAGAGTTTTCCCTCTCTTAGATGGACTGACATCCCAGGCTGATGAGCCCCATCTACCCGAAGCATTGGTTTTAAGGCGCCAGGACCTGCCTTCTCCCCTTCTCCTGTCAGTAGAAACAGTTCCGCCGGGCTTATAGGCTAAGCCACACGAGAAGGCCGGGAGTTGGACTCGGTTGTCAGAGACTATTTGAGGCGCGTGCCGTGAGGAGCACTTTTAGGTAGTGGGGGCTTGTCCCCACTACCACTCCTCGGCTTGACAACCTTGGAACCAATGAACAATAACGCTTAATCAAACAATATATATATATATAATAATACTCAAATATTACTGAAATATTAAATACACAACTATATTTGTTGTTTTTTATTAATATTGCGTTCCTTATCTCAGTGTTTTCTTTTATCCTGCATCGGATCCAGAGTAACAATTATTGCATTCTCCTTTACACTTGTGTACTGGAAATGACATTAAACAATCTTGAAATACATGTTTGGAACGTGGAGCAGCCAGAAGAAAGCAACGCAAACCTGGGGAGAACGTGCGAACTCCTTACAGAAAGCAGTGGGAATTGAGCCCACGTCACTGGAGCTGTGAAGCCTTTCACTAACCTCTCATTGTTTCCCCCATCAGACCGTTCGACAGGCGATACTGAAAGAAAACCCTCTGCACTGAATCATAGAGTTAAATGGGCTCTTCAGCTCAATTCATCCAGACCCATCAAGATGTCTGTCTGAGGTATTCCCATCAGCCTGCGTTAGGCCCAGGTCTCTCTAAACCTTTCCTATCCTAGTATGTTTGAAACAATCCGCCAGCTGGCCTAATTCTGCTCACTTATGGTCCGAATGAAGTTTAGCCACTGGTGCATCTCCTTCATAATTGCATCAAAATATGCTGAGCCAGTCACATCCCCAACTCTGCTTTCCACAGGGATAGCACCCTCAGTGATTCCCTTGTCCATTCGGCCCTCCTCACTAATCTCCCTCCCAGTACTTCTCCCTGCAACCTAAGTGCTACACCTGCCCATTCACCTCCTCCCTCACCTCCATTCCGGGCTCCAGACAGTCCTTCCAGGTGAGGCAACACCTCAACTGGAAATCTGCTGGGGTCGTCTATTGTGTCCAGTGCTCCCGGTGCGACCTGCCCTACACTGGTGAGACCCGTTGTAAACTGGGGGACCGCTTCGTGGAGCACCTGCACTCCAGCTGCCAAAAGCAGAACTTCCCGGTGGCCAAACATTTTAATTCCCATTCCCATTCTCATGCCGACATGTTGGTCCAAGGTGTTCTCTTGGGTGGAGGAGCAGGAAATTATATTCTGTCTGGGTAGACTCCAATTTGATGGCATGAATATCAATTTCTTCTTCTGGTAAAAAAATAAGTGTTCCCTCCCTCCCCTCTTCTTCTATTCCCCAATCTGACCTGCTACCTCTTCTCATCTGCCAATCGCCTCATCCTGGGTCCCTTCCTCCTTCCCTCTCTCCTATCAGATTGCTTTCGCTCCAGCTCTTGACCTTTCCTACCCACCTGGCTTCACCTATCACCTTCTAGCTACCCTCCTTCCCCTCTTCCCACCTTTTTATTAGAGCATCTTTCCCCTTCCTTCTCAGTCATGAAGAAGAGTCTTGTCCCAAAATGTCAAACGTTAACTGTTTATTAACTTCCATAGATGCTGCCTGAGCTGCTGCGTTCCTCCAGTATTCTGCGTGTGTGTGTGTGTGTGTGTGTGTGAGAGAGAGACATCCAGGAGAATAGCCAATATCTTCAGTGCTCTGCCTTAGACGAGGTGAGGCCAGGGCCTGATTTTTACTCCAGTCAGTGTCTTTGTGCAAACTTCCACTCTCCAAACAATAACTGCCTGTCAGTTTCAGTTATTCCCAATCCACCTCCCAGTTTCAAGAATTCTCATGAGAAAATGGTAAAATGAGCAGCTTTCAGAGAAAAAAATTAAAGGTCACCTGCAAAGACACGGTTTGATATTTTTAAAGCAAAGTGAACAGAAGTGGATATAGCTTCGAGTAGATCACGATTTCAATGTACACGTGGCAATGGCTATCACCCTGATTATCCCCCCCGCACATCACTCTGTGGTGTGGAGTCACTCATCTCCCTGAGCACTGCATGGTCACATGGCCATGCACACACACACACACACACACAGATATACAAACTCACACACACACACACACACACACAGATATACAAACTCACACACACACACACAGATATACAAACTCACACACACACACACACACACACACACATATACAAACTCACACACACACACACACACACACACACACACACAGATATACAAGCCACACCGATACACAAACACACATTGTTAGAGCATATTCTGGTTGTAGACTACGGGAGGAACGGAGACAGATTCACCCCTATTGACATCAATGGATCTGGGGTTGGGAGGGTGAACAGCTTTATGTTCCTCAGAATACATGTGAAAAAAACACAACAGCATCTCTTTCACATCAGACAGTTGAAGAAATTTGGCATGAGTCCCCAAATCCTAAGGACTTTCTACAGGGGCACAATTGAGAGCATCCTGACTGACTGCATCACTGCCTGGTATGGGAACTGTACTTCCTTTAATCGTAGGACACTGCAGAGAGTGGTGCAGACAGCCCAGCACATCTGTAGTTGTGAACTTCCCATGATTCAGGACATTTACAGAGACAGGTTCATAAAAAGGATCACTGGGGACCCAAGTCACCCCAACCACAAACTATTCCAGCCGCTACCATCCGGGAAACAGTACCGCAGCATAAAAGCCAGGACCAACAGGCTCCAGGACAGCTTCTTCATAGAAACATAGAAACATAGAAAACCTACAGCACAATACAGGCCCTTCAGCCCACAAAGCTGTTCCAAACATGTCCTTACCTTAGAAATTACCTAGGGTTACCCATAGCCCCCTATTTTTCTAAGCTCCATGTAGCTGTCCAGGAGTCTCTTAAGAGACCCTATCATTTCCGCCTTTACCACTGTCGCTGGCAGCCCATTCCACACACTCACCACTCACTGCATAAAAAACTTAAACCCTGACATCTCCTCTGTACCTACTTCCAAGCACCTTAAAATTGTGTCCTCTCGTGATAGCCCTATCAGCCTTGGGAAAAAGCCTCTGACTATCCACACGATCAATGCCTCTTATCGTCTTATACACCTCTATCAGGTCACCTCTCATCCTCCATTGCTCCAAGGAGAAAAGGCCGAGTTCACTCATAAGGCATGCTCCCCAATCCAGGCAACATCCTTGTAAATCTCCTCTGCACTCTCTCTATGGTATCCACATCCTTCCTGTAGTGAGGTGACCAGAACTGAGCACAGTACTCCAAGTGGGGTCTGACCAGGGTCCTATATAGTTGCAACATTACCTCTAAGCTCCTAAACTCAATCCCATGATTGATGAAGGCCAATACACCATACGCCTTCTTAACCACAGAGTCAACCTGCACAGCAGCTTTGAGTGACCTATGGACTCGGACCCCAAGATCCCTCTGATCCTCCACACTGCCAAGAGTCTTACCATTAATACTATATTCTGTCATCGTATTTGACCTACCAAAATGAACCACCTCACACTTATCTGTTGAACTCCATCTGCTACTTCTCAGCCCAGCTTTGCATCCTGTAACCTCTGACAGCCCACCACACTATCCACAACACCTCCAACCTTTGTGTCATCAGCAAATTTACTAACCCATCCCTCCACTTCCTCATCCAGGTCCTTTATAAAAATCACAAAGAGAAGGAGTCCCAGAACAGATCCCTGAGGCACACCACTGGTCACCAGCCTCCATGTAGACCGTCTACATATGACCCGTCTACAATCACCCTTTGCCTTCTGTGGGCAAGCCAGTTCTGGATCCACAAAGCAAGGTCCCCTTGGATCCTATGCCTCCTTACTTTCTCAATAAGCCTTGCATGGGGTTCCTTATCAAATGCCTTGCTGAAATCCATATACACTACACCTACGGCTCTACCTTCATCAATGTGTTTAATCACATCCTCAAAAAATTCAATCAGGCTCGTAAGGCACGATCTGCCTTTGACAAAGCCATGCTGACTATTCCTAATCATATTATGCCTCTCCAAATGTTCATAGATCCTGCCTCTCAGGATCTTCTCCATCAACTTACCAACCACTGAAGTGAGACTCACTGGGCTATAATTTCCTGGGCTATCTCTACTCCCTTTCTTGAATAAGGGAACAACATCCGCAACCCTCCAATCCTCCGGAACCTCTCCCGTCCCCATTGATGATGCAACATGGAGGGGCCAGGGCACAGGATCGAAATAAGCTGCAGAAAGTTGTGAACTCAGTCAGCCCCATCATGGACACTGACCTCCACAGCATCCAGGACATCTTCAAAAGGTGAAGCCTCAAAAAAAAGGTGACATCCATCATCATCGCCATCTTCTCATTACTACCATCAGGGAGGAGGTACAGGAATCTGAAGACAGACAGTACGCATAATGTTTCAGGAGCAGTTTCCTCCCCTCTGTCCACTGAATGGACAAAGACCCATGAACACTACCTGACTAATCTTTTTCCTCTCTTTTTGCACCACTTTAATTTAATTTTCCCTTAAATATATATTAAAAAATTCTAGTTGTAATTTACAGATTATTATGAATTGCAATGTACAGCTGCCGCAAAACAACAAATTTCATGACATCTGCTGGTGATATTAAACCTGATACTAATTATTAAATTATTAAGACCATCCCCAAATAAATGCCTTTATTAATTATTTAGTTGGAGTGCGGTGTTCTATGGAAATAAATACCTCGTGATCGGCAAGTCTTCAAAGTTGAAAGTATAATTATTGTCAAAGAATGTATACATTTTACAACCTTGAGATACGTCTCCTTACAGGCAGCCACGAAACCAAGAAACCCAGTCGATGATGATGATAATGATGGCTGGTTCTTCACTTGTGAAGATCAGGAGGGAGTAAAATCTGTCGCTGTAGGACTTTTCTTCCCGCCGGCGCTGCGTAGGTTTATAGTGACGATCAGTGGGCGCAGACCGATTCCACTCTTTAGACTGGGGGGCGTTCCACAATGGCACAACGAGCTGCGGTGACTGTAGGTTGAATATTGGAGTCTTCCTTCTCCTAGACAGACTGCCTGGCGAGGCTAGCACATCCCATCTACCGGGGTTTGGAATCAGAGTTGTCCCTCTCCTAGGCTGCCAGCCAAGGTGGATGAGCCCAGCCTGCCTGCCCAGTTACACCACTGGACACTCAGTTGCATCATGACCTAGCAAACAGGGACGTCACATGAAGGCATTGCTCTGTGCACAGTGGTGTAGGGGAGGCCATATGTTTGGCAAGGCAAGCCAAACAGCGGCCCTGTGGCAATCACTACGCCCAGAAGGGAGAGGCTGTGGGAGACACTTCATCTTCCTCAAGTGAGCAGGGCATCCAGCCCAGGACTCACCCGCCCCCAAACCCAAAAGAACCCATTTTAAAAAAAAGACCATTTAACATCCAATGTGCAGAAAAAAAATAATAAAAGTAAGCAAGTAACCTTCAGAAGTGAAGGTCACGAAAGTGAGCCCACGGCTTTGAAGCCAGTCATCACTGCAGCCGATCCAGGAGCCCACTAGTTGGAGGTCACAGCCTCGGTTCGGGGCGGAGATGATAAACCTCGCAGAGCAGCGAGCTGAACTGGCCAGTCCCTCACCTCTGACCTCGACACCCTGACCTCTTCAATCTGGTGGGCACTTATGTTGTCCAAACCTTGGGTCATTCCTTGTTTTCTGATCTGGGCCCTGCCACTTCGATTCTTTGTCAAACCCGTGACCCTCCCCCTCAATTCAGACACACCCGACCTTTCCAATTTGGCCCGGCATTTAAATCGATCGAACCTAGGATCTTCCTCGTTCTCAGGGCCAGACCCAGGCCCCAGCCCCACCTCCTCAACTCTGCATCACCCGCGCTCGCCTCGCCTCAGTTCTACCACATCAAACCTCCTCTAACTCCGCTCCAGCAATGGCCAAACATTGGCTCATTCCTCAGTCTTGTGCCTAGCCCAAGACCCAGTAGCCAAAGGTCAATACCCAGGGGTCGAAGACCCAAGTCAGCAAGTCTGGAGGTCAAGGCCTGAAGCTTGAGATGGAGTCCTGTGAGTCTGTGCCAAGGACTGGTGATCAGAAACCTGGATGTGCCCTGTCCTGGGATTGAGGGCCTTTCTGTGTGTGGAAGTGGGTGTGTGGGAAAGTGTAAAAGGGGCTTGTTTTGCTGTTGTTGTCTTGTTGTGTTTTTCTGCTGCACATGGTGGGCGTTGGAATGTGTGGAGACACTCGCTGTCTGCCACCAGCACACCCTTAGATTGTGTTGGTTGTTGACGCAAACACTGACTTTCTTTGTGTGTTTCGATGTGCATGTAATAAATTAATCCAACTATTAATCTAAAATGTTAAACTGGCCTCATTCTGTAACACTGGACAATAAAGATTTTGCTTCCTGAATACTTTACGATGTATCTTATGGATTTTGAGGTACTGATCATGAAAATCACCATGAAATTTTCCTATCAAGCATATTTTTTTTTAAATTGCCTATATTTGTTATTTCAATCCATAATTCAAGTCCGAAAAACTCATGCCAAGATTAAGGAAGGCATTTTGTTGGTCCACAAATCAAACAGGTCATCAATGACAGGCAATTTGAAGAACTTCTAGTGGGACCGGAGAAAATCACATGGAAGGCATTCAAGGATGTTGCTGAAAATTTTTTGGCAACTACAGAGCACTAAATTACAAAACCGTGATGTGGAACATGTCACTAACGATTCATTTTCTGCATTCCCGTGTAGACTTCGTTCCTGCAAATCTTGGGGCTGTCAGTGATGAGCACGGTGAAAGGTTTCACCAGGACATTGCGGTCATGGAGAAACAGTATCAGGGCAACTGGAATCCATCAGTGCTGGCTGATTATTGTTGGACACTTAAGCGAGAAGCCTCAGACACAGAGTACAAATGAAAATCATCATCAAAACATTTTCAGCTCAGCTGAACTATCGCAAAGCATCAGCACTGTTATGCAATTAAACACTTTATATTCAATAGAAGTTAATTTCTTGTGTCTCTAAATTCCTTCCTGATACAAGTAGTCTGAAATTATATTTGTGTTCAGCTTTATAAACAACAATAAAAATTCTGTGGGAGCAACACTTTCGAAAAAAATTGTTGCCCAGTGTAATCAGTGTGAACAAATGGTGACACTGCCCCACACAGGAGAAACCAAGGAATTTTTCCTGCTAGCAATTATTGCATGTCAATAAAAAACACTAACCTTTAGTAATTTAACACTAATAATTCAAAATTAAAGATTTATTACAAATAGTGCTTGCCAAGAAATTTTTAATAATCGAACATTTTTTCATCATTAAAGCTTATTGTTCATATTGGTAATTACTGGGGTGTGGTGAGATAACGATATTTAAACTGTCATTCCACCGTCTATTATGTGATTCATCTGAAAGCAAGCCAGAAATCCAGAGAAAATTGGCAAGTTCACAAAACTACAAGCCTGCTAGCATTAGAAAACTCTCCGGTAATGCGGTGGCTCTCCACCGTATCGGATGATTTCAGGAGACCTGTGCAGAAGAGTTTTTTTTAAGTGGAAAAGTTGTTGCACTAGGGCAGTTCCACTCTCTCGACTTCCAGTGGTACGAACAAGTGTCACAAACTGGGGTTGTCCTTGGCTGCAGCGGATGACCATGACGTCTTCTGTGTCTCGCCATGCCCTTTGGGCTCCACAGAGTGCTACGGAACCGCCTTCCTGGCCGTTGTATCTTGCCCGCTCCGTCCGCTGGAGCTGATTTCGTATGCTAGGACAGGCATGTCCCTATCTCACCAGGGTACGAGGCTGCCGGCTACCCTCACCTGGCTTAACCCACCTCTTTGAAGAGGTGCAAGGGGTGTAGCCCCTGTCGCAAACAGCTACTTGGAGCCACAGGTGAGAGCTGAGCGTCTGGTGGGGACCTGCCCGGGAATGGACACGACAAGCCCCTTCACCTGAGATGAAACCCCTCCCTGGACACCCCATTCACCCCATCTTGTACACCTCTAATCAAGTCCCTTTCTGATTTATACTGTAGCTCCGATATTTGATGAACATTTCGGTTAATTTTCTGCAAAGTCAGGTTTTTGAATTGCGGTCTCTGGTTCCCGGCAGCTGTCTGTAACTCTCCGCGTGCGTGCACTGGTGTCAAGTGATGTTCTCCAGTGGAATTTGCCTCGTGACCATCTGCCGCTGAGCCACAGGCATCAGCAAAGGGTTAAATCTCCACTTTTGCCAAGTCCTGCGTCACTAATCAGAATTCTTACCATGAACCCAGCCAAGGGTGATCGGATTTAAAAACCGTGGAATGTATTTGAGTCCAGAAAATCTAGCATCTGTCTGTCAAAAAAAACCTCACTGTAGATTTCAACAACTCCAGAAAGTCCTGCTTCCATCTGGCAAAAAAACCTCACTGTAGATTTCAACAATTCAAAGAATTGAAGTGCATTTATTACTGGAGTATGTATGTAGGATACAATTCTGAGATTCAGCTTCTCCAGACAGTCGCAGAACAAGTAACCATGGAATCAATCTGTTCAAAGAAAAACATCAAACCCCCACATGAGCGGAAAAAAATCACGCAAACGGCAACAAAATGAAGAGTGAAAACTTAGAGTAGAAAAGGTAAAATCAAAAGGCATATTTCTGTTCAGTTCAGTGTTCATTACCTGCAAACTTTATTTCAATTCTGGGAAAAGCAAAGAAATGTTATGGCTCTGTTGGAAAACCCCAAAAGAAGCCATCTTATCTTTTGTTTCAGTCCTGATACAGGGTCTCGGCCTGAAACATCAACTGTACTCTTTTTGCCTAGACGCTGCCTGGTCTGCTGAGTTCCCCCAGCATTTTTTGTGTGTGTGTGTTGGTTGGAGGGAAGAAGTGCCTCACACCTCCTCCGGTGGAGGCAAATCTCCACCTCGCCAACCTCCACTGGATCCATCTGATTTATGGAACAATCCAGCTTTTTCCCCCATTATATTCTTTATACTTCTTTTCAAGGGAGGAGGCCATTCACCCATCATCAATGACAGCTCGCACGGCAATCCCATCCCCCTTCACCTGTTCCCTTTCATGTCTCCCTCATTCTCCTGTCAATGGCGTGCAGCAGAGGAAATTCATTGAAGAAAAGCATGTTTGTGGGATGTGGAAGGAAAGTGGAAGACACAGCCACAGGGATAACGTGCAAACTCCACGTGGACAGCATCGGAGGTCGAGAATTAACCAGGATCACTGGAGATGCGATGCAGCCGCACTACCTGCTGCATGTCGAACCGCGTGGCACAGATATGTCGCGGCTACTGTAATGCGCTACAGCATCAGCTCACCAGAGACCTCCATCCTGGGTCAGTCTTTCAACTTGTCCCCAGGTGTAGCCCATCTTCGAAGATCCTTCTTCTTCCAAAGTTGAGGTCTTTGGAGCTTCTGTACCTCCATTTTTTTAACAAGGTGGGGTTACTAGCCCCCATGCCCAGTTCTCGTCCTTTGGCGGCTGGGCTTGGGACTGTCCACGGCAGAGTTAGGAGCTGTCCTCACAGCCAATCAAAAATGTTCAGCCTTCTTTGCAATTTATTTTCTATTGAAGTTCATCATCAAACAAACATTTCCATAAGATGTATTTCAGATATTGTACATATCCCGCCATCTTCTCCTCGGTGGGAGGAGAAGATGACGGCGCGACGCAGCTCGCAGCGGCCACTCCGGTGGTGATGTCTGTTATTTGTTAAGTAGGATGCCGTGCACAATTCTGATTTGATGGAGATGGACGTGAGAGCACGGAGGAACATCTGGTGAAACTTCTGAAATTCCTGCTTCACTGCTGCTGCTACTGTGTGATCCAGAATCTCCGGAGGAGAAGGTCCCGAGTCCTCGGCTTTGCTTGTTGCTCAGCGGCCGGGGCGGGGTTGAAGCGCTCGGCAGAGGATGGTGCTCGGAGAGGCTGTGTCGAAGGGGCTGGTCAGAGGTTCAAAGTTTTTGGATGGACTCAGAGTCCGCTGCGGTCGGGTGCTTCCAATGGTGCTGCATTGGCGAGTTGGTGGCGCTTGGAGGTTCATGGCAGGGAGAGTTCCTCCCTTCTGCGCCTGCGTGAGATGATGAGTCTATCGGGACTTTGAGACTTTTTTTTACCGTGCCCATGGTCTGCTCTTTATCAAAGTATGGTTTTGCTTTGCACTGTTGTAACTATATGTTATAATTATGTGGTTTTGTCAGTTTTAGTCTTGGTTTGTCCTGTGTTTTCTTGTGATATCATTCTGGAGGAACGTTGTATAATTTTTTAATGCATGCATTTCTAAATGACAATAAACGAGGACTGAGTGTCCTCATAATCTAACCTAATCTATATATCATATAGTCATATATGCCACAAATCTCCACATAATATTTATCTGAGGTATACACCTATAGAAAAGAGAGGAAAGAAAGAACAAGCAAAATGAGAAAACTATGTACAAGTAGGGAGTGAAATTTTTTTACAATATATTCATTGATCTGTGAGAATAAAATCAGGTCTATGAGGTTTTATGCAGTTAAACTATTTTTCCCAGTATGAATCAAATTGTTCCAACTTATGATTAACAGATGCTGTTATCTTCTTTGATCTCAATAACTGACATGTACATAAAACTTTTAATGCAACAAAAAGAACCAGAGTTGCTTCATAGGAAGTAAAGACAAAGTTCAAAGTACAGATATGTCACCGTATACAACCCTGAAGTCCATTTTCTTGTGGGCATACTCAATAAATCCATAGGAAAATAACCACAACAGAACCAATGAAACACTGCACTAACTTGGGGGTTTAATCAGTGTGTAAATGATAACAAACCGAGCAAATACAAAAAAGAACAAAACACTAATAATAAATACATAAGCAATAAATCTCGAGAACATGAGGTGAAAAGTACCTTGAAAGTGATTCCATTAGTTGTGGGAACATTTCAATGATGGGGCAAGTGAAATTGAGTGAAATTATTCCCTTTGGTTCAAGAGTCTGACAGTTGAGGGTTAGGAACTGTTCTTGAACTTAGTGATGTGAGGCTCCTGTACCTTCTTCCTGGTGCCAGCAGTGAGAAGAGAGCAGGCATTCAGCGTAAAACTAAATATAATATAACTAACGAAAAACTACAAACTAAGACTGACAGATGACCAGAGTGCAAAAGTAAACAAAGTGTGCAAATTCGATAAAATGGATATCCAGTCACAAACAGGAGAAAATCTGCAGGTGCTGGAAATCCAAGCAACAAATACAAAGTGCTGGAGGAACTCAGCAGTTCAAGCAGCAGCTATGGAAAGAAAGTCCAGTTGACGTCTCAGGTCAAGACCCTTCATCAGGACTGGAGAAAAAGCAGGATGAGGGGTCAGAGTAAGAAAGTGGGGGCAGGGAAGGAAGAACCACAAAGTGATAAATGAAACTGGGAGAGGGGAAGGGGTGAAGAAAAGAGCTGGGAATTTGATTGGTGAAAGAGGTACGGGGCTGGAGGAGGGAGAATCTGGTAGAAGGCAGAAGGCTACTGAAGAAAGAAAAGGGGGAGGAGCACCGGAGGAAGGGAGGTAATGGGCTAGTACAGAGATAAGGTGAGAGGGGAATGGGAATGGGGAATGGTGAAGTGGGAGGGGGGGCATTACCTGAAGTTCAAGAAATCGATGTTCATGCCATCAGGTTGGAGGCCACCCAGACTGAGTATAAGCTGTTACTCCTCCAACCTCAGTGCAATAGTAGAGGAGGACATGGACTGACATGTCGGAATGGGAATGGGAAGTGGAATTAAAATGGTTGGCCACTGGGAGATCCCACTTGTTCTGGCGGACAGAGCGTAGGTGCTCAGCAAAGCGGTCTCCCAATCTGCGTCATACAGGAGGCCACACTGGGAGCATCGGATACAGTAGATGATTAGATTAGATTATGAGGAACGTATTTAGTAATGCATGCATTAAGAAATGTTGCAATGTTTCTCCAGAATGATATCACAGAAACACATGACAAACCGACTTAAAAACTAACAAAAACCACATAATTATAACATATAGTTACAACAGTGCAAAGCAATGCCGTAATTTGATGAGAACAGACCATGGGCACGGTAAAAGTCTCAAAGTCTCTCGAAAGTCCCATCATCTCACGCAGATGGTGAATCTCCAGCGCCGCCAACTTGCTGATGCAGCATCCCGGAAGCATCTGACCACAGTCCGACTCCGAGTCCGTCCGAAAACTCTGAGCCTCCAACCAGCTCTCCGATACCGAGCACCGAGCACCATCTCTGCCGAGCGCTTCAACCCCGGCCCCGGCAACAGGCAGTAGGCAAAGCCGAGGATTTGGGGCCTTCCCCTCCGGAGATTCTGGATCGCACAGTAGCAACGGCAGCGAAGCGGGCATTTCAGACGTTTCTCCAGGTGTTCCTCTGTGCTTCTCACGTCTGTCTCCATCAAATCAGGATTGTGCACGGCCCCGTAGTTAGCACATATCGATATCGAGATGACCCCAACAGACTCATAGATGAAGTGCCACCTCACTTGGAGCCCTGATTGGAAGTGAGAGAGGAGGTGTAGGGGCAGGTCAGTGAGGGAGATCAGTGTGGAGGGGTGAATGGACAAGGGAGTCACATAGGGAGAGAATCCTGCTGAAAGCAGAAATTGGGGAAGTGGGGTAGGGAAAGATGTGCTTGGTGGCTGGACCCCATTGGAGATGGCAGAAGTTACGGAGAATTATGTGCTGGTCGCGGAGGCTGGTGGGGTTGTAGGTGAGGACAAGAGGAACCCTTTCTCTGGTGGGGTGGTGGGAGGATGGGGTGAGGGCAGACGTGAGCGAAATAGAAGAGATGCAGTTGAGGGCAGCACTGATGGATGGATGGATAATAATGAGAATATGAGTTTTAGAGTCTTTGAAAATGTGTTTCGAGTTTCTGGATTCAGTTCACATTAGATAGATAGATAGATAGATAGATAGACATACTTTGTTAATCCCAAGGGAAATTTGGTTTCGTTACAGCCACACCAACCAAGAATAAAGTGTAAATATAGCAATACAAAAACCACAAACAATCAAACAACAAAATTCAAACTATGCCAGATGGAAAAATAAGTCCAGGACCAGCCTATTGGCTCAGGGTGTCTGACCCTCCACGGGAGGAGCTGCAAAGTTCGATGGCCACAGGCAGGAACGACCTCCCGTGCTGCCAAGTGTTGTATCACGGTGGAATGTGGCCGAAGTCCAACAGTAAAAAGTTCAATATCCAGTCTACAAACACGTTCCTCGATCGTAATACACCCCGGATTGCACCATCTGTTACTAACCAGAACAATAAGCACCAAACTCCTTTATGCTTACCGCTCTCAGTGCACTTCCGGTCAGCCGGAACGGTATTACCCACCGAACTCCTCTTCTCCATAAGTCTCTGTTGTCTCGACCCGGTCCTCTTTCCTCAGCTTTGTGATCCCCCTCTGCATCCTCTGTGTGTTTTCCTCCGGATTTCAGCAGGGGTGTCCGCCGCTCTGCTCGCTAAACCGGCCGGCATTAGCTGGTCCCTGGAGTACACAATGCGACCTTGCTTCTGTCCCGCGTGTCGGGATGTAACCATTTCCATCGCTAAAAAAAAACCCAAATGAAACTCTCTCTACCAGCATGTTAGAGAGGGTGCAACTTCGAAGTGTTACCGTGAGAAAAAAAATACAAAAAATAACGTAAATTAAAAAGTAAGAATAGATCGGAACGGCTGTACCAGGCTGCATGCACGACCGGCGCATGCACACGGTGAGTGAAGTTATCCACACTGGTTCAGAAGCCTAATGGTTGAAGGCAAACTGTTCCCCGGACCTGGTGCTGTGGGACCCAAGATTCTAGTACCTCCTTCCCAATGACAACAGTGAGAAGAGAGAGCGAGAACAAGCGCGAGGAGATAGCATCTGCAAAAAGCGATTTACTCACCCCAGTACCTACCTCAGAGAAAATATCATTAATCATAATATTAAACATTAAAGGGCTACAGACACTGCCTTGTGGGATCCCATTCTTGATCTCACAGAAGTCTGAATATACCTTCCCCACCCTTATCTGCATGGACCATCCATAGAAAACTCAGAGAACAATTATATAGGCTTCCTTTCACTCGTAATTTCCATAACTTAATCAAAAGGCCTTCCCTCTATAGCATATCATATGCTTTTCCAATATCAAAAAATATGGTTATTACAGCTTTATTTCCCTGTGCATTCCCAATATCATCTTCCAAACATAAAACTGAATCCGATGTCATCCTACCCTTCCAAAATCCCCTCTGATAAAACATTACCTCACCTCTTCATTCTCGAATATAATTCTACAGCTCTATTACCATACATTGCACAGGTTTCCTTAAATGGGATGTTAATGATATTGGTCTATAACCAAAAGGATCCAATGGGGTTTCCCAGGTTTTAAAACAGGCACTACTTCTGCCATTTTCCATGAGGAGGGAAGATGGCCTGAACTCTAAACATGATTGAAAAAATTTTTAATATTATATCTCAAGGGAGTTGTCAGCCATATGTTTAAACATACATTTCTTTTCTCCATTTTCCAGATCTAAGTTCAACTTCATTCCAGCCTCCTCCCTCCAACCTGCACTCGCCTGAACCACCCATTTCCAGTTGCTTTTCCAGATCTTCCCCCTGCCTGAGCCTACACTAGTTCCCAAGGTCCCCACACCATTGACAGCCAGCCCACTGACCACCAGTCCAATCAGTCAACTCAGAATGACCAGCCAGCAGTACAGCACTTGGACCTTCCAGATACAGGTGTATTTTTACTACTGTTGTAATGTGAGCATTACTAAAAGTAAGTTAATACTAATTAGGATAATGGGGGTTTCTACTTCCATTCTTTTCACTTCCGGTGGGCTTTGTATATAGTGTGCCTGCCATGCCGTACGGGTTGTGAAAGCCTCTGTATATTCATAACGGTTTTGGAGTTCAATATAAAGTTGTTTCTTTGGCATGAAGTTGTCGAGTGTGCCTTTTTCAAAGTAGAAGTTACTACATATTTTTGGCGACGGGGTGGACTGGTTTTGTGAACGTATCGGCACGTTTTTCGAACGGGAGCTTCGCGCTTCAGATGGCTACGTTTGGAACTATCGGTGAATTTCTGGAAGGAAACGAGGACTGGCTGGAGTATGAGGAAAGGTTGGGACACTTTTTCTGTGCTAATGGGATTACTGAGGAGGCTAAGAAGTGCTCTATTCTCCTGAGTGTGTGTGGGGCAAAGACTTACAAGCTAATAAGGAATTTAGCCGCACCACAGAAACCGGGGGACATTCCATATGACGAAGTGGTCATGCTCTGGGGGAAAAAACTACAATCCGAAACCTTCTGTGATGGTCCAACGGTGTAAGTTTCACAGCCGTTTCAGGATGCCAGGTCAGACGCACTATACAAATGATTGCAAATTCAAAGACACTGTCTGCCATGCTTGTAGCAAAAAGGGACATTTAGCTAAAAAGTGCAGTAGTTCAAAGGGTAAGATTAAGCCTGGGCAGGGGAAAACTCAACAGGCTCAGGCAGCCACACACCATCTAGAAGAAGCAGATGGAGAGACAGCATTTGCCTACAACATGTTCGCAGTGGAAACAGATGAGGAACCACCTGAACCATATTATGCCACAGTCACTGTCAGGGGAAAGGACATTAAATTTGAGATTGATTCAGGGGCTACTGCATCTGTCATTAGTGAGGAGACCTACAAGAGGACATGGGGGTCCAACCTGCCTCCCATTAGATTGTCAAAGCTCAAACTTAGGACCTATACGGGGCAGCCCATACCTCATTTAGGGGTGTTATATGTGGACATTTCAGCCGGGGGTCAGAAGGCTGAAGCCAGGCTAGTGATAGCTAAGGGCAGGGGGCCCAGTCTTTTGGGTCGCGACTGGCTTTGCAAAATCCGGCTAAACTGGCATGAAATTAAGTATGCATGCGTGACGGAGGACATTCTGCAGCTGTACAGTGACGTTTTCAGGGATGAGCTGGGCACACTGAAGGGAGTGACGGTGAAACTCCATGTCTTTTTAAGCCCAGGTCGGTGCCCTAAGCCATGAAAGGCAAGGAGGAGCTGGAACGTCTACAGAGGCTGGGTGTTATTGAGCCCATCCAGCTTTCGAGGTGGGCGGCTCCCATTGTTCCAGTTTTGAAGGCAGACAAAACGGTGAGGATATGTGGGGATTATAAGCTTACAGTGAATCAGGTCTCTAGGCTGGAGGAGTACCCATTGCCACGGGTGGATGACCTGTTTGCGACCCTGTCGGGGGTAAGCTGTTCACAAAGCTGGACATGAGCCACGCCTACCAACAGCTGCTGCTCGACGAGGATTCAAAGGAGTACGTCACAATTAATATGCACAAGGGATTATTAAAGTACAATCACCTGGTGTTTGGAGTGGCGTCCAGCCCCGCCATTTTCCGAAGGACAATGGACACTTTGCTGCAGGGGATTCCGCAGGTAGCAGTGTAGCTTGATGATATTTCAATCACGGGGGCTACGGAGGTGGAGCATCTGGCTAATTTAGAACGGGTGCTGAAGAGGCTCTCAGACGCGGGGCTGCGGTTGAAATGTGGAAAATGTGTGTTCCTGGTGTCGAGTGTGACTTACCTGGGACACAAGATCACAGCTGATGGGCTTTGCCCTATGGAGGACAAAGTGAGAGCTATCAAGGAGGCCCCAAGCCCTAAGACCGTCACAGAACTCAGATCATTTTTGGGCACGGTGAATTATTATGGCAAGTTTCTTCCTGACCTCTCACGGGTTTTGACTCCACTGTATAAGCTGCTTCACAATGACACTAAGTGGCAATGGGGTGAAGAGCAGGAGAAAGCTTTCAAGGAAGTGAAAGAACTCCTCCACTCAGCGAAGCTGCTTGTTCACTATGACCCAGACAAGGAGATCACTCTGGCATGCGATGCCTCGCCCTATGGAGTCGGGGCAGTTCTCTCACATGTAATGGAGGACCGTTCAGAGAAGCCTATTGATTTTGCTTCACGTACCCTGACAGCTGCTGAGAAAGGATATTCACAGCTAGACAAAGAAGGTCTGGCCATTGTTTTTGCGGTCAAACGCTTTGATCAGTACCTTTATGGAAGCGTATTTACAATTTATATGGACCATAAACCACTGATGAGCCTGTTCAGTGAGACTAGGTGCACCCCACCACTAGCCTCAGCCAGGATACAGCGTTGGGCTCTTACATTGTCAGCCTACCGGTACACTATAGTGCACAGAGTGGGTGGGAATAATGCAAATGCTGATGCACTGAGTGGACTACCTTTACCTGAGGCACATACGTGCCTCCAGAGACTGTGTTTTCATTGGAGAAGTTATCAGAGACACCTGTAAAGGCGACCCAGATCAAGCAGTGGACAGACAGGGACCCAGTCCCGTCCCAAGTCAGGACTTTCCTTTTACAAGGTTGGCCCAGAGTCGTGGAAGGAGAGGAATTAAGACCTTTTGCCAAACGCAAGACAGAACTCAGTCTGCAGGATGGCTGCATTTTCTGGGGGGTGAGGGTCATCGTGCCTCCCCCCGGCCGTTCACAGATTGTGGAGGAAATTCGTGAGGCTCACCCAGGAGTGTCTTGAATGAAAAGCCTTGCAAGATCCTATGTTTGGTGTCCAGGAATGGATCGGGATCTGGAGAACAAGGTAAAATCATGCACGCAATGTCTGACTAATCAGAATATGCCACCACCAGCTCCTTTGCACCCATGGGAGTGGCCAGACCACCCCTGGTCTAGGCTACATTTGGACTTTGCTGGCCCTTTTATGGGGCAGATGTTTTTTTGTAATGGTAAATGTGCATTCTAAATGGATCAAAGCTCACATCATGAGCAACATCACAGCCCCCTCAACCATAGACAAACTCAGGCAAGTGTTTGCAGTCCACGGGTTGCCTGACACTCTGGTCACTGATAATGGCCCGACATTCACCAGTGAGCTGTTCAGTGAGTTCATGCAGCAGAATGGCATTCATCACATTCGGACAGCCCCTTTCCACCCAGCCTCCAATGGTTTGGCTGAGCGGGCTGTTCAGACAGTGAAGGAAGGCCTGAAGTGGACGACAGGGGACTCTCTTAGCATTCGGCTTTCACGTTTCCTGTTTAAATACCGCCTCACGCCACAGACTACGACTGCCCGCACTCCAGCAGAGATGCTGATGGGGCGTAGGCCCAAGTCAAGATTGGACCTGCTGCGCCCGGACATGAAGGCAAAAGTGAGACAGACTACGGCGGAAGCATGTCCACCAGTGACTTTGCCAGAGGGAGAGATGCTGGCAGAAAGGTCGGGGTCCCCTGAAGAGGATGGACATTCTCATGCAGACACACAGACCCCTGTCATGCCCCCAAAACCAGATCCACCAAAACACCATCACCAGCGGTGCCTGCTAGGTCACCTGGGGTAGTGCGCAGATCACAGTGCACTTGTAAACCTCCTGACAGACTGAATCTTTGACGGAACAGTTTTTTTGTTGTTGTTAGATTGAATGTTGAGTCTGTCACATTCCCAGATGTTTTGTACTGATAAACTGTTGCTGAGATACTAGTATAAGTTTTCAGAGGTGCGCAAGTTATTAACACCACTGTTTTTATTTCCTAGTTTTTTACATTTGGGGATGTTGGATTTTAAAGGGGGAGAAGTGTTGTATTGTGAGCATTACTAAAAGTAAGTTAATACTAATTAGGATAATGGGGAGATCTACTTCCGGTGGGCTTTGTATATAGTGTACCTGCCATGCTGTACGGGTTGTGAAAGCCTCTGTATATACATAACGATTTTGGAGTTCGAGATAAAGTTGTTTCTTGGGCATGAAGTTGTCGAGTGTGCCTTTTTCAAAGTAGGAGTTACTACAACTACAATTAATTGAAACACCTTGACTGTACACAGTGATCGCCATTTAACTAATTATGTGACTTCTAAAACTAGTTGGCTACACTTGTGATGATTTGATGTGTCATTTTAAAGGGTGGTGAATACTTATGCAATTAATTATTTTGTGTTTTATATTTGTCATTAATTTAGATCACTTTGTAGAGATCTGTTTTCACTTTGAAACAAACGAGTCTTTTTCTGTTGATCAGTGTCAAAAAAAAGCCAAATTAAATCCACTGTGATTTGATGTTGTAAAACAATAAAAAATGAAAACTTCCAAGGGGGGCGGTGAATACTTTTTATAGGCACTGTATGTGCCCAAGACTTTTGCACAGTACCATACACTTGATAAATAAGGCTACTTTAAACATAGCATACCCACAACTCACTAACTCTATCCTGCCTTGTTTTAATTCATTCCAGGGAAAACAGGCCCGGCCTAACCAGTCCCTCTCCACACCACGATCCAACCTGCATGAAACAGGCCCAGCCTATCCAGTCCCTCACCACAAGGCGATCTAGGCTGCACAAAACAGGTCCGGCCTATCCAGTCCCTCACCACACCACAATCCAAGCTGCACGAAACAGGCCCAGCCTATCCAGTCCCTCACCACACCACAATCCAGGCCACACCACAATGAGTGTGAGTGTGTGTGTGTGTGTGTGTGTGTGTGTGTGTGTGTGTGTGTGTGTGTGTATATGCGTGTGTGTGGTGGGGTGTGTGTGTGTGTATGTGTGTGTGGTGGGGTGTGTGTGTGTGTATGTGTGTGTGGTGGGGTGGAAGTGTATGTGCATGCACGTGTGTGTGTGTGTGTGTGTGTGTGTGTGTGTGTGTGTGTGTACTGTGCATATTTGTGTTTGAAATGACAGTAAGTGAATTGGCAAGGTCAGCAGTGGGCTGTTGTCTATGTTTGCTTACTCACTGACGTCCATCCCCCCTACCAGGCACAGGTCGCTGTCAGCAGTTCGCCAGAGTCCTCAGTGTCGTGCCAGTCTTTCAAGTTGTCCTCAGACATAGTCCACCTTCGAAGACCCTTCCTCTCCTGGCGATGAGGCCTTGGATCACCTGTTGGTGTTTCTGTAGCTCTGGGTTTTCAGGGATGGAGTTGCCGGCTCTCCTCCTTTCTCAGCCGGGCTTGGGACCGTCCACGGCAGATCTGCTGTTGTGGATGGGCAACAATAAATATCAGGAAAAGTGGAATCTCAGTTAACAGAGTCTTCTGCTTCATCTGCATAAAACAGGGATACCATCTGGTGTCAGTAAGAAAGAAAGAGCCGGTGTCAGCAGCCATCATTCACTCATGCAGAGCCGCAATTAGAAATTAAATTCCAATGACGACAGCAGTTTGGCAGAGAGCAGTCAGCCATTGTGTAACATAGATTGGGAGCTCCAAGGATCAATTCCCTGAGCTAGGAAGTTAGATCATCTATCAGGGAGTAACCATAAACAGTAGCTGCGATGATTAGTGGGTTCTTAGAACATTTGTATCAAAGACCACTGTTTAGTAATCTGTTTATTTTCTGGATTTTTTTTATATCGACCGTGTTGCAATGGCAGAAGCATTGTTAAGCTAATTATTCCAGCCAATCTGAGTCTGAATCAGGTTTAATATCACCGCTGTTTGTCGTGAATAGCCGGCTGCTGGTGTAGTGGTGTCCGCATCAGACTTCGAGGCGGGTGGTCCCCAGTTCGAATCTGGCCGCCCCTTGCCGCAGCTTCCATCCGTGCTAGGCTGAGCGTCCAGCTAGCAACTCGGCCTCGTAGAAAAGAGACGGATGCTAAAGAAACAGCAAGGGTGCCACCCGATGCGCCACAAGGCGCGGACAGGAGCAACACGTCATGAAGAAGGGTCTCGGCCCAAATTGTCGACCGTTTATTCATTTCATAGACACTGCCTGACCTGCTGAGTTCCTCCAGTGTTTTGTGTGTGTTGTTTTGGATTTCCAGCATCTGCAGAATCTCTCATGTTTATGTGGTGAAATGTGTTGTTTTCCAACAGCAGGACAGCACAATGCATAATTTTAAAAACCTACTAATGACAATATATAAAATTAAATTTAAAAAGTGGTGCAAAATGATAGAAATAATAGTGGGGAAGTGTTCATGCATGGTTCACAAATCTGATAGTAGAGGGGAAGAAATATGATAGTGCAGGGGAAGAAATTGTTCCTAAAATGTTAAGTGTGTGTCTTCCTAAATCAACAAATTGTTCCACTTCTAGGCAATTGATCTTAAAGTTCAAAATCAAGTTCAAAGTTCAAAGTAGATTTATTATCAAAGTAGATACACTATATATCTACCCTGAGATTTATTTTCTTGTAGGCATATATTGGAAATTTTAAAAATATAATAGAATTTATGAAAAACGATGAATAATAAAGAATGACAATTCATTCTCTCCCTCTTTTCATTCAGTGATTCAGTGGAGAAACAAATGCAAAGATAGCACGTACTGTTAAATACCACTGCATTAGCTATGCTTGAAATATTTTAGACAATAGATGCAGGAGTAGGCCATTCGGCCCTTCGAGCCAGCACCGCCATTCACTGTGATCATGGCCGATCATCCACAATCAGTATCCAGTTCCTGCCTTATCCCCATAACCTTTGATTCCGCTATCTTTAAGAGCTCTATCCATCTCTTTCTTGAAAGCATCCAGAGAATTGGCCTCCACAGCCTTCTGGGGCAGAGCGTTCCATATATCCACCACTCTCTGGGTGAAAAAGTTTTTCCTCAACTCCATTCTAAATGGCCTACCCCTTATTCTTAAACTGTGGCCTCTGGTTCTGGACTCGCCCATCAGCGGGAACATGCTTCCTGCCTCCAGCGTGTCCAATCCCTTAATAATCTTATATGCTTCAATAAGATCCCTTCTCAGCCTTCTAAATTCCAGAGTATACAAGCCCAGTCGCTCCAATCTTTCGACATATGACAGTCCCACCATCCCGGGAATTAACCTTGTGAACCTACGCTGCACTCCCTCAATAGCAAGAATATCCTTCCTCAAATTTGGAGACCAAAACTGCACACAGTACTCCAGATGTGGTCTCACCAGGGCCCTGTACAGCTGCAGAAGGACCTCTTTGCTCTTATACTCAATTCCCCTTGTTCTGAAGGCCAGATTCCCCTTGTTATGAAGGCCAATTTTAAAAGTGTGCAGGGTGCTGTCATATAGCATTACCGAACAGATACAGGGCCTTTGGGCCAATCAGTCCATTCCAAACATGACATCCACCCAGCTGGTCTGAATTCAGCCTATATCCCTGTAGAAACCCTGCCCTGCTATTATGGGAAAGATACTATAATGGATAGAAGATTGGCTGACTGGCAGGAGTGGGAGTAAAGGGAGCCAGTGACAGGAGGTGTTCCATAGGGATCTGTGTTGGGACCATTTCATCTTACAGTATTATGTCAATGATTTGGATGATGGAATTGATGGCTCTGTAGCCAAGTTTGCAGACAATATAGAGAACATGAGACAAAGAGTGTTGGAAAGTGTATGGTCATGCATTTTGTAGAAGAAATAAAAGATTATACTATTACCTAAATGAAGAGAAAATTCAAAAATCTGAAGTGCAAAATAACTTGGGAGTCCTTGTGCAGGACTCCCTGAAGGTAGGTTTGCAGGTTGAGTCGGTGGTGAGGAAGGGAGATGCAGTGTTAGCATTCATTTCGAGATCAGTAGAGTATAAAAGCAAGGATGTAATGTTAAGGACCTGGTGAGACACAGTCAGGTGATGTGCTGACTGTGTTTACGGTGCCCCACAACTGACTCACTGTAATCCAAGCACGCTACGCTTAGAACATGGGAGGAAACCAGAGCACCCAGAGGAAACCCACGCGGTCACGGGGGAAACATGCAGAGTCCTGAGAGACCGGAGCAGGAACTGAACCCTGATCACAGGTTCTGTAAAGTGTGGAACTAGCATGTTGCTTTCCAGGCAGGATCGAGCTTCTTACTTGGAGGTTCGCATTCAAGGCTTCTTTAGAGCTTGTCCTCCTTTTAAATGACGAGAACCAATTGGTCAAGCCAAGAAAAAATTCTGGAAAGCCACAGTACGGGTATAAAGTTCAAAGTAAATTTATTATCCAGGTACATATATTTCACCCTCTTGCAGGCACACGCAATAAATCCACAGAATGGTAACCATGACAGCATCAATGAAAGACAGCACCAGCTTGGGCTTTCAACCAGTGTGAGGAAGGCAACAAGTCGTGTACATGCAAAAAGAAAGAAATAATATTAAATAAATAGGCAACAGATATAGAGAACATGAGGTAAAGAGTCCTTGAAAGTGAGGCAATTGGTTGCGGGAACATTTCAATGATGGGGCGAGTGAAGTTGAGAGAAGTTGTCCCCTTTGGTTCAGGAGCCTGATGGCTGAGGGGTAGTCACTGTTCCTGACCCTGGTGAGGTGAGTCCTGAGGCTCCTGCACCTTCTTTACCTGTACCTGAGGCCTTCTTCCTGATGGCAGCGGTGGGAAGAGAACGTAACCACAGTGTTGGGGGTCCTTAACGATGGATGCTGCTCCCCTGCGGCAGCCCTCCAGTCCTGGCAACATTCTTCTTTCTTTTTCAATCTTTTTATTAGTTTCAGCATCATATACATTACAGAAAAATAGATACAGAGAAATTGGGATTACATTATTGAAAAAATAGTTCATACAAATATAACCTCAATTGACACATAATTCATAAGCTTCCCAACATCTCAAACAGTACAACTCTAATATAAGGAAACATAAGGTAAAAATAGAAAAATATCATGAAAAAAGAGATAAAAAAGAAAAAAAATGTTTCCCCAAAAAAGAAAACAAAATCTAAACCAACTAAAAGAAAACTAAACTAACAAAAAGAAAAAGAATGGGCTATCATGATAGTGCAAACAACAGGAATTCTGCAGATGCTGGAAATTCAAGCAACACACATCAAAGTTGCTGGTAAACGCAGCAGGTCAGGCAGCATCTCTAGGAAGAGGTACAGTCGACGTTTCAGGCCGAGACCCTTCGTCAGGACTAACTAAAGGAAGAGTTAGTAAGAGGTTTTTAACTGAAGTAAGAGTTAGTAAGAGGTTTTTAACTGAAGTAAGAGTTAGTAAGAGATTTTTAACTGAAGGAAGAGTTAGTAAGAGATTTCTTACTAACTCTTCCTTCAGTTAGTCCTGATGAAGGGTCTCGGCCTGAACCGTCGACTGTACCTCTTCCTAGAGATGCTGCCTGGCCTGCTGCGTTCACCAGCAACTTTGATGGGCTATTATGATACCTCAGATAAGACCATTAGTGTTGTTAACTCCACTCCTCTCCCCGTATATAGAATAACAAAGTAGAATTGGAAAGGGTCAAATTACATCATATGAAAATATTGAATAAATGGTCTCCAAATCTCTTCAAATTTAATAGGAGGATCGTAAATGACGCTTCTAATTTTTTCTAAACTTAAAGAAGACATAGTTTGCGAAAACCATTGAAATGTAGGAGGCGGATTAATCTCTTTCCAATTCAATAGTATGGATCTTCTAGCCATTAGTGTAACAAAAGCAATCATCCGACAAGCTGAGGGAGTCAGATGATGTTGTTCTATCGTCGGTAAACCAAAAATTGCAGTAATAGGATGGGGTTGTAAATCAGTATTCAAAACAGTCGAAATAAGGCAGCATTCTTATGAATCACTTCTAGATTATTCATATCCTTCCTTTAGCTTGCAAACTGCAATAACTCCAAGTGCGGTCTCACCACCCTCTTGTAACAGGGTGTTCCGGGTTGCCTGACATTCAATAAGATCATAACTGAATGAATCACCAACACGAGAAGGTCTGCAGATGCTAGAAACCCAAAGCAAGGCACACAAAATGCTGGAGGAACCCGGCAGCTCGGGCGGCAACAGTTGACGTTTCGGGCTGAGAACCTTTTCAGGACTGAGAAGGAAGGGGCGAGATGCCTGAATTGAAAGGTGGGGGGAGGAGGGGAAGGAGGCTGGCTGGAAGGTGATAGGTGAAGCCAAGTGGGTGGGAAAGGTCAAGGGCTGAAGAAGAAGGAATCTGATTGGAGGGGAGAGAGGAGGGGACCCAGGGAAAATAACAGGCAGAGGAGAAGAGGTAAAAGGTCAGAGTGGGAAATAGAAATTTTCACCGGAAGGAGAAATCAACATTTATACCATCAGACTGGAGGTACCCAGACAGAATACAAGGTGTTGACCCTCCATTCTAAGGGTGGCCTCATCTTGACACAAAAGGAGGCCATGAAAGACTGAATGAATCTTGGCTTCAACAACACTCTCTCTCTATTCCTCTAGTCTCAATAGTATTCTAAATAGCAGATGTAATTTCTTGTAAAAACTGTGCGTAAATTGGGCTTTTATATGGTGCAAAGTGCCTGTGATGTGGCTGCAAGTTAAGTCTTTTCACTGCATCTTGCACACAAGGCGATAAACTTGACTTTGATAGTCCCATGTTGAGTATATAGAAATTTAGCTTTTTTTATTTCTAAATATCACTTAGGAATAAAGTGACAACATGTTTCTACTTCTATAAAGGTCAACACTGTAGCTATCTGTTGTTGACACAACTGCTTCCAGCTACTTACTATTGTTATATTGCAATACTGTACAAAAAAAAATTAAATTTATTCTGAGGGGAAAATTTGAAGTTAATGAAATCCTTACTGCGTCTTTGATGCGATGGCTTCGATTACCCTATTTATCGTTCTCTCCTGCCTCGTGAACACACTTGTGAAATATGAACATAATAATGTATTTCACAATTAATCTATTACGCTGCTCCCTGTGGGAAGGAAGATGGCTGGATGTCAGAGGGGTAGATCTAGCAAGGAAAGAAGCATCTGAATCAGGTTTATTATCACTGGCATGTGTTGTGAAATTTGTTAACTTAGCAGCAGCTGTTCAATGCAATACATAATATAGAAGAAAAAAAAATGATAATAATAATAAATAAATCAATTTACAGTATACGTATATTGAATAGATTAAAAATCATGCAAAAACCAGAAATATTGTATATTTAAAAAGTGAAGTAGTGTTCACGAGTTCAAGGTTCATTTAGGAATCAGATGGCAGAGGGGAAGAATCTGTTCCTGAATCGCTGAGTGTGTGCCTTCAGGCTTCTGTATCTCCTACCTGATGGTAACAGTGAGAAGAGGGCATGCCCTGGGTGCTGGAGGTCCTTAATAATGGACGCTGCCTTTCTCAGACACCGCTCCTTGAAGATGTGCTGGGTACTTTGTAGGCTAGTACCCAAGATGGAGTTGACTAAATTTACAACCCTCTGCAGTTTCTTTCGGTCCTGTGCGGTAGCCCCTCCATACCAGACAGTGATGCAGCCTGTCAGAATGTTCTCCATGGTACATCTATAGAGGTTTTTGAATGTATTTGTTGACATACAAAATCCCTTCAAACTCCTAATGAAGTATAATCACTGTCTTGCCTTCTTTATAACTGCATTGATATGTTGGGACCAGGTTAGATCCTCAGAGATCTTGACACCCAGGAACTTGAAACTGCTCACTCTCTCCACTTCTGATCCCTCTATGAGGATTGGTATGTGCTTTCCTGAAGTCCACAATCTGCTCTTTCGTCTGACTGACGTTGAGTGCCAGGTTGTTGCTGTGACACCATTCCACTAGTTGGCATATCTCACTCCTGAACGCCCTCTCGTCACCACCTGAGATTCTACCAACAATGGTTGTATCATCAGCAAATTTATAGATGGCATTTGAGCTATGCCTAGCCACACAGTCATGAGTATATAGAGAGTAGAGCACTGGGCTAAGCACACATCCCTGAGGTGCGCCAGTGTTGATCGTCAGCGAGGAGGATATGATATCACCAACCCACACAGATTGTTGTTTTCCGGTTAGGAAGTCAAGGATCCAATTGCAGAGGGAGGTACAGGGGCCCAGGTTCTGAAACTTCTCAGTCAGGATTGTGGGAATGATGGTATTAAGTGATGAGCTATAGTTGATGAACAGCATCCTGACGTCGGTGTTTGTATTGTCCAGGTGGTCTAAAGCCATGTGGAGAGCCATTGAGATTGCACCTGCCGTTGACCTAATGTGGCGATAGGCAAATTTCAATGGGTCCAGGATTAAAGTAAAGTTTAAGTTTTGTTGGGCTTCTTGGATAAAACCAAACAATCACCCTCTGTGGCCACTTTATTATCTACCTCCTAGACCTAATAATGGGTGTCAGGGTGGAGATACGTCTCTACCAAAGGAGGTGTAAGGTGCTCCTTCCCTCCGCTAGCCTGCAGGTCACCCTTGGGCAAGATGTAGCACCTGCTTAGCCCCCACCCCCCGATCAGGGTCACATGAAGCCATGGGGGCAGGTGGTGGATGGTCGTACGAGCAGCCGGTGCACATCACAACCACTGACACCTGGCAGACAATCTCTGAAGAGTATTGATAATGGCTGGGGTCACCCGTCTGGTGAAGACACTGCCCAAAAGAAGGCAATGGCAAACCACTTCTGTAGAAAAATTTGCCAAAGACAATCGTGGTCATGCAAAGACCATGATCGCCCATGTCATATGACACGGCACATAATGAACGGACATGTGGTGAATAACAAACATGAGAAACTCTGCAGAGGCCGGAAATCCAAGCTCACACACAAAACGCTGGGGGAGTGCAACTGGTCAGGCGGCATCTATGGAAAAGAGTAAACAGTCGATATTTCGGGCTGAGACCCTTCATCAGGACTGAGATGGAGGGGGGCGGGGAGATGCCTGAATAAAAAGTTGGGGGAGGGGATAAATAGATGAGTGGGAATCGGAATCCGAGTCTGAGCTTTTCCACTGTGCTTTAAGAGAACCAAAAGTTTTGAATGCCGGCTCTGTGGGCAATGAGAACATGAACGTCTAAGTGATAGCAAGCTCTCAGCAGGTTTGACCTCCTGCACAGACGCGGTCACCCAAAGAGAGAGCTGCCACAATACTGTCCTAAAATAGTAGTCCTGCACGCCTGTGTCTTGTCCTAAAAGCTTTCAGAAACACTGTGAGTGCAGGCGGGGAGAGTTTTCAAAGGCAGGAGAGTGACTTTATTGCCAAACAGTGGGCACGGCAATGTTAAAAAGCTTTTAAAGGTGCCCCCTTTGTGTCAATCCCCTGACATATACCAGCTGGGAAAGGGGGAGACGGCCGAAATCGCCTTTGCTGTGGCCGGAATCAGAATCAGGTTTAACATCAACCGGCATATGGTCATGAAATTTGTTGTTATGCGGCCGCAGTACATTGCCATGCATAATAAAATCTGTCAATTGCAGAAAGAAGTGTAAATACAGTACATTTTTTAAAAGTTAAATTAAGTGCAAAAGGAGAAAAAAATGTAGTGAGGTGGTAGTGCCAGCAGAGGGACATTGTGTGGGAGAATGCCTTATTTATTGAGATACAGTGCAGAACAAGCTGTCTTGGCTCTTCGAGCCTCGCCGCCCAGCAATCCCCAATTTAATCCTCGTCTAGTCACGGGACAACTTACAATGACCAATTAACTTCTCAACTGGCGCAGCTTCGGACTGGAGGAAACCCACGTGGTCACGGGGAGGACGTAAATCACTTTACAGGCAGTGGCGGGAATTGAACCCAGGTCACTGGTATTGTAAAGCGTTGTGTTAACCACTACGCTACCGTGCTGATCAAAGGGGGGGTTTCTGCTGTTTCCATTGGTTGCGACAGAGGGACACTCAGTCAAAGTTTGAAGTGGTGAGGAGTGCAGTAGAACAAAGGGATCTGGGAATCCAGGTCCACAATTCGTTGAAAGTGGCGTCACAGGTAGATTGGGTTGTAAAGAAAGCTTTTGGCACATTGGCCTTCATAAATCAGAGTATTGAGTACAGGTGATCAGATGTTATGTTGAAGTTGTA
This sequence comes from Mobula hypostoma, assembly GCF_963921235.1. Taxonomy (NCBI): domain Eukaryota; kingdom Metazoa; phylum Chordata; class Chondrichthyes; order Myliobatiformes; family Myliobatidae; genus Mobula; species Mobula hypostoma. The sequence continues at coordinate 4,063,780 of NC_086124.1, forward strand.
TAAGACATTAGTGAGCCCTAATTTGGAGTATTGTGTGCAATTTTGGTCACCTACCTTCAGGGAAGACATCAATAGGATTGAAAGAGTACAGAGAAAATTTACAAGGATGTTGCCGGGTATGGACGAGTGAAGTTATAAGGAAAAATTGAATAGGTTAGAACATTATTCCTTACAATATAGCAGATTGAGGGGAGATTTAATAGAGGTATACAAAATTATGAGGGATGGATAGGGTAGTTAAGAAAGCTTATGGGGTGTTAGCTTTCATAAGTCGCGAGATAGAGATTAAGAGTCGCGATGTAATGATGCAGCTCTATAAAACTCTGGTTAGGCCACACTTGGAGTACCGTGTCCAGTTCTGGTCACCTCACTATAGGAAGCATGTGGAAGCATTGGAAAGGGTACAGAGGAGACTTACCAGGATGCTGCCTGGTTTAGAGAGTATGCATTATGATCAGAGATTAAGGGAGCTAGGGCTTTACTCTTTGGAGAGAAGGAGGATGAGAGGAGACATGATAGAGGTGTACAAGATAATAAGAGGAATAGATAGAGTGGATAGCCAGGGCCTCTTCCCCAGGGCACCACTGCTCAATACAAGAGGACATGGCTTTAAGGTAAGGGGTGGGAAGTTCAAGGGGGATATTAGAGGAAAGTTTTTTACTCAGAGAGTGGTTGGTGCGTGGAATGCACTGCCTGAGTCAGTGGTGGAGGCAGATACACTCGAGAAGTTTAAGAGACTACTAGACAGGTAGATGGAGGAATTTAAGGTGGGGGTTTATATGGGAGGCAGGGTTTGAGAGTCAGCACAACATTGTGGGCCGAAGGGCCTGTACTGTGCTGTACTATTCTATGTTCTGTGTTCGATGTGTAGATAGGGTAAATGCAAGCAGGCTTTTTCCATTGAGGTTGGGTGGGACCACAACTAGAGGTCATGGATTAAGGGTGAAAGGTGATTTGTTAAAGGGACCACGAGGGGAAACTTCTTCACTCGGAGGTTCGTGGGAGTGAGTAACAAGCGGACAGCACAAGTGTTGCGTGCAAGATGCAAGCTTGATTTCAACACTTAAGAGAAGTTTAAGAGTACATACATGGAGGGCTATGGTCTGGATGCAGATCAAAGGGACTAGGCAATTTAAATAGTTTGGCACAAAATAGATGGGCTGAAGGATCTGTTTCTGTGCTGTACCTTTCTATCACTCCATGATGGGGTTACTGCGAGGGGGACCAGATTACTGCAGTCACAGCGGCATTCATCAGGAAAGGGATACTGTGGTCAGGACAAGATTACTGAAGTCAGGAAAGGGTTACAGTAATCAAGTCAGGGTTACTGAGGTCAGGAAAGGGTTACAGTGATCAGAACAGGGTTACTGAGGTCAAGATGAGGTTATTGAGGGCAGAACAGGATTATAGAGGTCAGGAAAGGGCTACAGTGATCAGAACAGGGTTACAGAGGTCAGGAAAGGGTTACAGTGATCAGAACAAGGATACTTTACTGAATTCAAGGTGGGGTTACTGAGGGCAGAACAGGGTTAAAGAGGTCAGGATGGGGTTAATGAGTTCAGGACAGGGTTACAGAGGTCAGCAAAGGGTTACAGTGATCAAGAGAGGGTTAATGAGGTCAGGACGGATTTACTGCAATCAGGGTTACTAATATCAAGACAGGGTCACTGTGGTGTTGTCTGTCATTCACTGGGCATCTTGTCACATTGATCATTGGAGATTAACCCACAAGATGGCCGTGAGTACTGTCGGGTTCAGTGGATAGCTGGGAATGGTGGAGAAGATGGAAGGATATTCTCATTCCAGCTGATGGATTATGATTACTGAGTCCTGAGATTATCCATCTGTCCTGGACCCAGCACGTAAACGCAATTGCAAAGAAAGCACGGCAGTGTCTCTACTTCCTTAGGAGTTCGCTGAGATTCAGCACGACATCTAAAACCTTGACAAACTTCTATAGGTGTATAGTACAGAGTGTATTGACTGGCTGTGTCAAGCCTGATACGGGATCACCAATGCCTTCGAATGGAAAATCCTACAAAAAGTTGTGGTTTCAGCCCAGCACATCACAGGTAAAGCCCTCCCAACCACTGAGCACATTTACATGAAATGCTGTCACAGAAAAGCAGCATCCATCATCAGAGATCCCCACCACCCAGGCCGTGCTCTCTTCTCACTGCTGCCATCAGGAAGAAGGGACGCTCACTCGAGGGTGACTCCACCCCTCTCTGCCATGCCAGCCATTATCACTTGACCAGCCTGCTGTGGATGCACAGATGTTCCACCTGGACACCTCCTCCTGTCCATGTGCACAAAGAGCAGAGAGAAATTTCTGAGGAGGTTAAGGAAGTTGGGCTTGTCACCAGACACTAGGAAGCTTCTAAAGATGAACTGTTGAAAGTAGCCTGACTGGTTGCATCGCGCTCTGATAGAGTACAGGAACGTGGGAGGCTGCAGGGAGTACTGGACCCTGCCTGGTACATCACGGGGACATCCCTTCCCACCATCTGCAGTATCTGCAGGAGGTGTTGCCTCAAGAAGGCAACATCAGAGATCTCCACCATCCACGCCATGTCATCCTCTCAGGCAGGAGGTACAGACGCCTGAAGCCCCACACCAACTGCTTCAAGAACAGTTACATTACTCAGGTAGTGGGGTGGAGATATGTCTCTACTAAAGGTGCTCCTTCCCTCCACTGGCCTGCTGGTCCCCCTTGGTCAATGTGTAGCACCTGCTTAACCCCCAACCCTCTTCATCAGGGTCACGGGAAGCCATGGGGGTAAGCGGTGGCTGGTCGTACGAGCAGCTGGTGCATTCCTTTATTCTGCCTCTCTCCCTTCTGATAGAGTAGAGTCACATTTACAATTTTTCAGCCCTCCGGAGCCATGCCAGAATCAAGTGATTCTTAAAAAAACATTATTAATGCCTCCACAATCTCTTCAGCCACCTCCCTCAGAACCCTGGGGTGTACACCATCTGGTCCGGATGACTTATCTACCTTCAGAGCTTCCAGTTTTTCAAATATATTCTCCCTGGTAATGGCAACTCCACTCACTTCTGCCCCCGACACTCTCATACTTCCATCAAACTGATAGTGCCTTGCACAGTGAAGACTGATGCAGAATATATATTCAATTTGTCCACCATTTCCTTGTCCCCCATAACTATCTCTCCAGCATCATTTTCCAGTCATCCAATATCTAGTCTCACCTCTCTTTTACAATTTAAGTGTATGAAGAAACTTCTGGTATTTAATATTATTGGCTAGTTTATCTTCACATTCCTTCTTTTCTTTCTTTATGACTTCTAAATCTTGCAGAGCAGTTAGAGATTGGCAGGTATGACATTGTGAGCATCAATGGGTCATGTCTGAAAGAAGAACATATTGGGAACTTAACATCTAAGGAGATATATTGTATCAAAAGGACAGGAAAGGAGGCAGAGTAGGTGCATGGCTCTGTTCGTAAAACATGAAATCAAATCATTAGAAAGAAATGACATCGGATCAGAAGATGTAGAATCCTTGTGGGTAGATTTAAGAAACTGCAAGGTTAAAAAGACCCTGATGGGAGTTATATACAGACCTCTAAACAGTAGCCAGGGTGTGAACTATAAATGACAATGGGAGATAGAAGGGCATGTGATAAGGGCAATGTTACGATAATCATGGGGTATTTCAGTATGCGGGTAGATTGGGAAAATCAGGATGATGGTAGACCCCAAGAGAGGGAATTTGTAGAAGGCCGACAAGATGACATTTCAGAACATCTTGTGGGTGAGCCCACAAGGGGAAAATCCCAGTTCTGGATTAGGTGTTGTGCAATGAACCAGATTTGATTAGGGAGCTTAAGGTAAAGGGACTCTGAGGAGCCAGTAGTCATAATATGATAGGACTCACTCTGCAGTTTGAAAGGGAGAAGCTAAGGTCAAGTGTATCAGTATAACAGTGGAGTAACGGGGATTACAGAGGCATGAGAGTGTGAGAGTGGAGCTGGCCAGAGTTGATTGGAATTTGAATTTGTCAGTGTCAGCAAAGATGGCACAATAGCAATGGCTGAAACTCTATTTCGGGGGCAATTTATAAGGTGCAGGATATATACATCCCAAAGATGAAGGAGTATCCTAAAGGGAGGATGACACAACTGTAACTAACAAAGGAAGCCAAAGACAGCATAAAAGCAAAAATGAGCACATATAACAGGTCAGAACCCAGCGGGAAGTTGGATGACTGGGAAGCTTTTAAGAACCTATGGAAGGCAACTCAGAAGCCATGAGGAGATAAAAGATGAAATATGAAGGTATATATGAAGTCACTAGCAGTATGGCAGAAACTTGAAAGAGGTAGGGCAGGAAATGAGTCTGGTTGCTATTATTAAGGAGAAGGTGCTTGGGAAGCTGAAAGGCCTGGGCCAGATGGACTACACTCCAAGATTCAGAAGGACATTGTGGAAGCATTAGTAGTGCACTTTTCAGAATCACTAGACTCTGAAATGGTTCTGGAAGACTGGAAGATCGTGTCACTCCACTTCTTAAGAAGGGAAGGGGACAGAAGAAAGGAAGTTATGGCCAGTTAGCCTGACTTCAGTGGGTAGGAAGGTGTTGGAATCCATTATTAAGGATAAGATTTCAGGTACTTGAGGAACAGGATAAAGTAGGCCAAAGTCAATATAGCTTCCTCAAGGGAAAATCTTGCCTGACAAATCCAGAATCAGTTGTGATTCTTTGAAGAAATAACAAGCAGGATAGACAAAGGAGAATTGGTTGATGTTGTGTACATGGATTTTCAGAAGGCCTTTGACAAGGTGCGCACATGAAGCTGCTTAACAAGATAAGAGCCTATGGTATTACAGGAAAGACACTACCATCGATATAAGATTGTCTGACTAGCAGGAGGCAAAGAGTCAGAATAAAGGGGACCTTTTCTAGTTGGCTGCCGGTGACTAGTGGTGCTCCACAGGGGCTGGTGTTGCGACCAATTCATTTCACGTTATATGTCAATGGTTTGGATGATGAAATTGATGGCTTTGTGGCCAAGTTTACAGATGATACAAAGATAGGTGGAGGGGCCAGGGGCAGGTAGGGCTGAAGAAGCAGGGAGTCTGCAGAAGGACTTGGACAGATTGGGAGAATGGGCAAAGAAATGGCAGATGGAATGTAGCATAGGGAAGTGTATGGTCATGCACTTTGGTAGAAGGAATAAAGATGTAGACTATTTTCTAAATGGAGATAAAATTCAAAGATCAGAGGTGCAGAGGGACATGGGAGCTAACTTGCAGGTTGAGTTAGTGGTACGGGATGAAAATATAATGTCAGCGCTTATTTTTAGAGAACTAGAATACAAGAGCAAGGATGTGGTGCTGAGGCTTTATAAGACATTGGTCAGACTGGACTTAGAGTATTGTGAGCAGCTTTAGGCCCTTTATGAAAAGATGTGCTGAGAGGGTTACAAGAATGATTCTGGGAATGAAAGGGTTAACATATGAGGACCATTTGATAGCTCTGGGCCTGTACTCACTGGATTGCAGGAGAATGAGGGGAGATCTCACTGAGACCTATCGAATATTGAAAGGCAAACAAGAGGACACTTGCAGATGCTGGACATCCAAGCAACACACACAAAATGCTGGAGGAACTCGGCAGGTCAGGCAGCATCTACGGAAAGGAGTACAGTCGCTAAGACCTAGATAGAGTAGATGTGTGTGTGGGGGGGGTCTAGGTCAGAGGGCACGGCTTCAGAATAGGGGGACATCCATTTAGAAAAGAAATGAGAAGGAATTTCTTTAGCCAGAGGGTGGTGAATCTGTGGAATTCATTGCTGCGTACAGCTGTGGAGGCCAGGCCTTTGGGTACATTTAAGGCAGAGGTTGATAGATTCTTGATTAGTCAGGGTGTCAAAGGGGAAAAGGCAGGAGAATGGGGTTGAGCGGGATAATAAATCTGCCCTGATGGAATGGCACAGCAGACTCAATGTGCACGTGACTGCGGCCACACCCCAGTAAACGTCTTCGTCAGGCGGGCTAAACCAGCTGAAGACAGCCCAGTGGACCTCACACCCCAGTGAGATAGGGACATGCCTGCCCTCGCACCCTAGCATACAAAGTCATCTCCTGTAGACTGGGTGGACGAGCCCAGCGGTATGATCCAACAGCCACAAAGGTGCTTCTGTAACTCTTCATGGAGAACCAAAGGCATGATAATGGCACGCAAGAAGTCATTGTCATCCACTGCAACCAATGAAGACTCCAGTTGTGGCGACTACCCATACCACTGGACCCGGATATCCGAGGTCAAAAGAGTGGAACTGCCCCCATGCACCAGCTTTTCCACTTTAAAAGTCCTCCAGCACAGGTTTCCTGTCATCATTGGATACGACGGAAAACCACAAATTCTTATCAGGTCAATGGTACCTTCTAGTCTCGACCTCACACCTGGTGAAAATGCACCCACTCCACAAAAAATCTGCATATGTTACAACTCTGAAATGAAAATCAATCCTGGAAGCGTTCAGCGGGTGAAGAAGCATCTTTGGTGAGAGAGGGAGATCCCAGGATATCAGGTCTGGCAGTGCAGATGGAATTTAATACATGGCCCAAGAGCCCTGAGGTAATGTTGCAGCTCTATAAAAGCCTGGTTGGACCACACTTGGAGTGTTGTGTTCATTTCTGATCGCCTCATTACAGGAAGGATGTGGAAGCTTTAGAGAGGGTGCAGAGGAGATTTACCAGGAAGCTGCCTGGATTAGAGGGCGTGTCTTATGAGGATAGGCTGAGTGAGCTAGGGACTTTTTCTTTAGAAAGAAGGAGGATGAGAGGTGACTTGATAGAGTTGTACAAGATGACAAGAGGCATAGATCAACTGGACAACCAGAGACTTTATCCCAGGGCGCAAATCACTAAAATGAGGGAGCATAATATTAAGATGATTCGTTCGTTCGTACATTTATGTGTTGTGTCAGTATGATGTGGGCGATCATGACCTTGATTGTTCTTGGCAACTTTTTCCACAGAAGTAGTTTGTCATTGCCTTCTTCTGGGTAGTGTCTTTGCAAGACAGGAGACCCCAGGCATCACCAGGTCTTGTGACATGCACCAACTGCTCATACAGCCATCCACCACCTGCTCCCATGGCTTCCCGTGACCCTGACTGGGGGGCTAAGCAGGTGATACACCTTGCCCAAGGGTGACTTGCAGACTAGCAGAAGGAAGGAGCACCTTACACCTCCTTTGGTAGAGATGTATTTCCAGCCTGCCACCCTGCAGATACATCAGGGACATTTAAGAGACTCTTAGACAGTCACGTGGGTGATAGAACATCGAGGGCTATTTAGTTATCTATTGAGATAGTGCAGAATAGGCTCTTCTGGCCCTTCAACCCACACTGCCCAGCAACCCCCTGCCCCCCCAATTTAATCCTAGCCTAATCAAAGGACAATTTACAATGACCAATCAACCTACCAACCGGTACATCTTTGGACTGTGGGTGGAAACCAGAGCACCTGGAGGAAACCCACGCGGTCAAGGGGAGAATGTACCAACTCCTTACAAGCAGTGGCGGGACTTGAACCCAGGTCTCTCCTGCGCTATGTGGGAGGGAAGTGTTTGATTGATCTTTGAGAAGGTTAAAAGGTTGGTACAACACTGTGGGCTAAAGGGCCTATGCCGTGCTGTATTTTTCTATGTTCATATCCACAATAGCAATCTCATCCCGGCTGCCAGTTCTCAGCCAGAACCCTGATCTTTGGGACAGGTTGAAAGTTCAATGGGCAACTCCTCCAGTGGACTGAGCCCCCAGCTCCACCTGGCCATCGCTCAGTGAGTTTCCGACTATCAGGCCACCTCAAATCAGGAAGACCTTCCTCAATTCCCACCCTCCGTTACTTACATAAGGCCCATTACGCCACTGGTGGCAGCAATGAAGGACCTCCATCTCTGACAGTGTTCGGGGCTTCCTTTGTCATGTCAGTACCTTCCTCTCAGTTTTCACTACTGTCAGTCATGCACGTCCCGGGTGGAGACTCAGGAATACTGTCACACTCAGAAGTAGAAGGATTCTTCATTGCTGTTTCCGTAACAGTTTTGTTTGACCAGTCAGGGTTGTTAGCCCTGAGCTGAACTCCCGAACCTGGAGGACTGGTGGGCCACTCTTAGTCTGGCCTCTGCCCTTTGACCTGTTTTGGTGTGGGTGATCCTACCAAGAGCCAAAGCATAAAGCCCTGACTCCAGCCAGCATAGCTCTCTGGGTCATTGAGGCATACAAGCCTCCAAACCCTACGACAAGGTTGTGGTCCTCTTGGAGGTCCTTCTTTTACACTAACCGTCTATCCCCCTCAGCTGCATCCTCCCATTACCTCCTCCGAACTTAAGACCAAGAAACTGTTGGCACCTGGCTGAACCGTCCGGTTCCTTCCCACAATGTGCGGTGCAGGTGACTTCCCAATGGCAGACTGGACCCTGGGTGGTCAGGTACAAATTGCAACCCACCTTGCCCACTAGAAAATTGTTTTCTGTGCAATATCCAGGCCAAGCCAAATGCTGTTCATCAGAGAAATCAAAATCAAAGTTCAACGTTCAAAGTAACTTTATTATCAAAATACATATACAACCCGGAGATTCATTTTCTTGCAGGCAAACTCAATAAATTCATAATAGAATAATCACCTTAATAGAATCAATGAAAGGTAACACCAGCTTGGGCTTTCAACTAGTTTGCAAAAGACAACAAACTGCAAATACAAAAATAAATAATAATGATGATGGAGAACATGAGATGAAGAGTCCTTGAAAGTGAATCCATTGGTTGTGAGGACAGTTCAATGATGGGGAAGTGAAGATGGGTAAATTAATGATTAAAGTATTAGGGTTAGGGTTAGACTGTTGAGGACTTGCCAAATGGAGGGTAAATCTGCTCAGTTTACGGAGATTCAGCATGGCATTAAAAACTTTGGCAAACTTTTATAGATGCATGGTGGAGAGTGTATTGACTGGCTGCATCATGGCCTGGTATAGGAACGTCAATATCTTTGAATGGAAAATCCAATAAAAGGTAGTGGATTCCACCCAGTACATCACAGGTGAAACCCTCCCAACCATTGAGCACATCTACTTGAAACGCTGTCATAGGAAAGCAGCATCCATCATCAGAGATCCCCACCACCCAGGCCATGCTCTCTTCTAGCTGCTGCCATCAGGTAGAAGGTACAGGAGTCTCAGAACTCACACCATCAGGTTCAAGAACAGTTACCACCCCTCAACCCACGAGCTCTTGAACAAAAGGAGATAACTACACTCATCTATTGAGATGTTCCCACGACCAATGATCCCACTTTAAGATCTCTTTATCTCATGTTCTCATTATTTATTGCTATTTATTTATATTTGCATTTGCACAGTTTGTTGTCTTCTGCACTCTGGTTGATCTTTCATTGATCCTGTTATAGTTACTATTTTATAGATTTGCTGTGTATACCCCGCAGGAAAATGAATCTCGGGGTTGTATATAGTGACATATATGTACTTTGATAATAAAATTGACTTTGAAGGTCACGGGACCGAATTGGTGTAGGGTTGAGGAGTATAAGCCTTTAAGCCTTATTCCCAGCTGGGCTCAGACACGGCCCCGTTGGACTCGGGACCGAGCTTCACTCCGCTAAACGCTTTTGTCTCTTGGGAAATTAACTCCAGAGCCGCCGGTTCCCAAACGATTCGTCCAGGTGTATAATGTTCTGTTGGGGATTTCTTTTCTGGGCAGATTTGGGCTTTAAGCGTGTGCGCATCTTGTTGAGTGGGGGAGAAACAGTCAGCAGGGCGCAGGCTGCGTGCGATTTCCCCGGCGTTTCAACCCGAAAGCAGATTGCGTGCCCGGAGAGTGGTTCACAGTCACTGACGCGCAGCCGAGATGGAAATGTACCAGTCAAACCACGCAACAAGCACCTGTAAACGGCACTGGTTGCGCGAGCGGGATTCGTGGGGAAAGAACTCCCCCGTTGTGTGAAATAATGTCTCGTCATTGTTCCCCATGACAGTGCTGCCCGGTTTCGCCCCAGCGAAGGGGCGTGAGCCTACATTTTAGGCAGCAGTCTGTTCAAGAGCCGAATCGGTTAAACGCAGAAAATGCTGGGGGAACTCAGCAGGCCAGGCAGCATCTATGAAGAGTATACAGTCCTGCTGAGGGGTCTCTGCCCGAAACGTCGACTGTTCACTCTTTTTCCACAGATGCTGCCTGACCTGCTGAGTTCCTCCAGCGTCGTGTGTGTGTGTGTTTTTGCTATGGGTTTCCAGCATCTACGGAATCTCCTGTGTTTAGGGTTAAACACGAAGGCGTGTTCAGTCATTTTATAAACAACGACTCCCCACCCTCCTTCCAAAAAGTGCCCGGGACACCTGCATCTCGCCACCCTGGCCAATTTGTGACTTTATTGGACCCGAAGTTTCAGTTTCCCTTTTTCTTTAAATGAAAGAACTCGCGGGTCAGTCAGCATCTATGGAGGGAAACAGACAGGCGACGTTTCGTGGAGTCATAGTAAAGTTCAGCACAGAAACGGGCCGTTCGGTCCATCTAGTCCGTGCAGCGAAACATTTAAACAGCCTACTCCCATCGACCTGCACCCGGACCGCAGACCACTATCCCCTCCCATCCATGTAACCCGTCCGAACTTCTCTTAAACGTTGAAATCGAGCCCGACACGGTTCGGGCCGACATTCTGCATCAGGGTGAGGAATGAACTAGATGGACCGAAGGGCCTGTTTCCGCGCAGGTAGATGCAAATACATCAGAGGCTCTTACGAGTCGTTTGCATCGGCACGTGGATGTAAGGAAGATTTGCTTTTCAGCTGGGTCGGCACAACATTGTGGGCCGAATGGCCTGTTTCTGTACTGTACTCTACTATGTTCTACGTACTTTTCTATGATTCTATAAACCGTCCCGGCCAGAAATGTTGACTGTTGCTTCATTTTCCATAGACGCTGCCTGACCTGCTGAGTTCCTCCAGCATTTTGTGCGCGTTGCTCTGGATTTCCAGCATCTGCCGAATCGCTGGTGTCTGGATTCATTGAAGCAGCGGCCGGAGACGAATGGTGTGGCGGCGTGTGGGTGACACGCCATGAGTCATACGACGAGAGGTAAAGGGCCACTTCACGGGGAAAATAAGCATCATTGGCCCCCGACCCTTTATTTTGGGAGGGTGGTATAATTCTACCCCCCCCCCAGGGTGCACAGTCTCTGCGTTATACGGGGAGGAGAGGGACGATCTCTCCGGGGATTTGGTCGCCGGGCAAAGCACACACTCGGATCACATGTGAAATGCGATCCCGATTTGCGCAGCGCCGCTCGCTCGGAGCGTTTGGGTCCAGTCGGCGAGAGGAGGCTCCGCTCTCTGTCCCACGTGGCCCCGGGTTAAATACCACGCAGAGCCCCGCGGAGCCCGGCTTCCACCCGGCAAACTTCAACCTTGCCCTTCGCGTTCACTTTATTGCATTTAAATCCCCTTCAGGCGGAGAGGGGAGGGGAGCCGAGCGGCAGCCCGGGAACATGAAGCGAGCCGGGATTGCAGTGGGAGTTTCGGTTTTGCTGCTGTTTTGCCGAGTTGGCGAGGGACAGGCGGCAGGTATGTACTTTATTGAATACCCAACACTGCACGAAAGCAGTCCGGCTATTTCTTTGCTTAGTTGCTGCTTTCTACTTGAAAATTGATCTTCTGTGTCACTGTCAGTATCTAATTCCCTCCCCCCTCGCAGACCAGGTTTAATATTACAGAACGGCTTAAACCTTTGAATTTTAAAGCCAACTTTTCCCAGCGGCGACCACAGTATCTGACGCTCTGGTAGACCCGCCGCTTGTGGGTTTAGGACGCAATAGTTCAGCCGCACCTGCTTTGATATTGTTTTACAAGCCGCCGTTCCTCTGAAGTGAAACGTAAAGCGGAGCCTCTCAGCGAAGGGGGTTTGTTAGCGGCCGAGTGAGGGCTGGAATTTTCCATTGTTTTGCCCTGGCTGTCCTCGATAATTGCCACTCGGAATTTGAAACTCCTCCCTCCGACTGACGGCTGCCGGTTGCAAGGTGTCGGTGCATGTTTGGTTCGAGAAATCACCTTTATTTTAAAAACAGTATATTTAATTATTAACCGGAGTTCTGCTGTGTGGACTGGTCCTGCACAAACAACCATTTTAATGCTGAAAAAAAGCCACTGCATAGTTTTAATCCTTTTTCCCGAATAGTGACATCTCCCAGTACTTGAGTGAGTTTTAAAGAAAATTGCATTTTTTTAGAGCCTTTCACGTCCTCATTTTAGGTTTCCTAAAGTTTTTCAGCCAATGAACTTTTATTTCCCGTCCCTATTCCCTCGCCAGTCCTGCTCCAGTGCCAGGGTGAAGACAGACACAGAACAGAGGGTTGGCACCTTGTATGTGTGTCTACAAACAGACAGCGGGGTATCAACCAGTTTCAAATAGCCTCCTCTCTCCTCCCTCCCCCCCCACGTCACCCTCCCTCCCTCCTTCCCCCTCCCACCCTCCCTCCCTCCCATGTTACCCTCCCTCCCATGTTACCCTCCCTCCCACGTTACCCTCCCTCCTTCCCTCCCCCTCCCACGTCACCCTCCTTCCTTCCCTCCCCCTCCCACGTCACCCTCCCTCCTTCCCTCCCCCTCCCACGTCACCCTCCCTCCTTCCCTCACCCTCCCTCCCTCCCTCCCCTCCCACTCACCCTCCCTCCCTCCCTCCCCCTCCCTCTCACCCTCCCTCCTTCCCTCCCCCTCCCACTCACCCTCCCTCCTTCCCTCCCCCTCCCACATCACCCTCCCTCCCTCCCCCACATCACCCTCCCTCCCTCCCCCCACATCATCCTCCCTCCCCACCCTCCACGTCACCTTCCCTCCTTCCCTCCCCTCCCACGTCACCCTCCCTCCTTCCCTCCCCCTCCCATATTACCCACCCTTCCTCCCTCCCTCCCCTCCCACGTCACTCCTCCCTCCCTCCCCTCCCATGTTACCCACCCTTCCTCCCTCCCTCCCCTCCCACGTCACTCACTGGTTGAGTTCCTCTGGCTTTTGTTCTCTGGATTGCAGCATCTGCAGAATGTTGTGGTCCCAGTGGAGTGAGAATGCGATCTGAGAGATTTGGTCCTGTCGTCCAGTAGACTTCAGAACCGTGTCATCATTGAGTGCATTTAAAGCAGAGGCTGAGAGGTTCTTGATTCATCAAGGTGTCAGAGGATACAGGGAGAAGGCAGAAAATGGAGAGAGAGGAAAAATAAAACAACATTGATGGAATGGTGAGGCAGACTTGATGGCCCGAATGGCCTAATTTGCTCCTGTATCTTATGGTCTTATTTGCTTTTGACATCTGCCGTGACTTAATTTCCAGTAGATTTATTTACAGCAGATCTGAGGGAAGTTGTATTTCTGTTCTCCAATATTTTCAAAAGTCTTAAACTCGAGAAAGCTTGCAGATGCTAGAAGTCCAAGCACCTCACACGAAACGCTGGAGGAACTCAGCAGGACAGGCAACGTCTATGAATGGGGGAAAAGCGGTCGACCTTTCAGGCTGAGACCCTTCTTCGGGGCTGGAGAGGAAGGGGGAAGATGCCAGAATAAAAAGATCTGAATAAACCTTTTATTAAGAGGCAAGCTGGAAGGTGATAGGTGAAGCCAGCTGGGTGGGAATGGTCAAGGGCTGGAGAAACAATACTCTGATAGGAGAGAAGAGTGGACCATAGGAGAAAGGGAACAGGAAGGGGACCCAGGGGGAGGTGATAGGCAAGTGAGAAGTAGAAGATCAGAGTAGGGAATAGAGAAAGAGGGGGATGAATTTGCTTACCGTAAGGAGAAATCAATATTCATGCCATCAGGTTGGAAGCTACTCAGACGGAATATGAGGTGTTGCTCCTCCACACTGAGGGTGGCCTTGCCTTGGCACAAGAGGAGGCCATGGACCGAAATGTTGGAGTGGCAATGGGAACCAGTATTAAACTGTTTGGTCACCGGGAAGTGCCGCTTTTGGCGGGTGGAGCAGAGGTGCTCGACAAAACGGTCCTCCAATTTACAAACGAGGCCACATTGGGAGCACCAGACATCAGAAGAATGTCTGGAGCTGCAGCAACACGTTTGGGATTCTTTACCTGTGTTCTTGACCCATTACCTGTGTTCTTGGGGTTGTCTGGGGCCTTGGTGAGAGACTTGCCCCAGACTGCTATTGTTTAATCCTCTCTGCATTTAAATTCTACTGGTGAAGATCTCTCTCCCTCAATTTGGAAAACTTGTTTGTCATCAAAACAAACGTGTGATATTTAGGAGACTAACACTAAGCTTGCAGGAGGTTTGAGATGCTTTTCTACAATGAAACCAGATTTTTTAAAGTTGGTCTTCCTTTGGTTTCAGAATCAGGTTTAATATCACTGCCATATGTCATGAAACTTGTTTTGCAACAGCAGCAGAGTGCAAGGCACAAAACTTACGAAGTTGTGAAATTAAATCAATAATACAAGAAAGGAATAGCGAGATAGCATTCATGGATCATTCAGAAATCTGGTGACAGAAGGGAAGAAACTGTTCCTAAATCATTGAGTACGTGTCCTCACGATCTCCTTCCTGAGGTTTGTAACAAGAAAGTGGGATGTCCCAGATGGTGAGATTCCTTAGTGATGGACATTGCCTTCTTGAAGCTTTCTCTTGCAGGTGTCCCCAATGTTGCTGATATTGGTAGTCATCGATTAGAGCTAATGGACCACTAATCAGAATCAGCTTTAATATCACCAGCATATGTCGTGAAATTTGTTAACTTTGTGGCAGCAGTACAATGCAATGCATGATCATATTTTAAAAACTGAATCAGAGTATATATTATAATCCTAAATCATTGAGTGTGTGCCTTCAGGCTCCTACACCTCCTTCCCGATAGTAGCAGTGAGAAGAGGGCATGTCCTGGGTGATGGGGGTCCTTAATGATGGACTCTGCCTTTTTGAGGCACCACTCCTTTGAGATGTCCTGGATACTACGGAGGCTGGTGCCCATGATGGAGCTGACTAATTTTACAACTCTTTGCAGCGTACTTTGTCACAGTAAAGCCAGCAGATCTGGTTCAGTTGTTACTGTTCTTTTACCCTTTGATTATCCTTTTTTTCTTTAAGAGGAAGGGTTGCACCTCTCCAGCCCCATGGGAGGGTATAGGACGTTTGTAGCAGATGAGCTCCGTTCTTTGAAGTTCAAGGTGGAGATGGAGGGACTTCTGGATCACGGGGGAGAGGGAATATTGGCCAGGACACCAGGGATAACCCGCCTGTTCTTAATATGGAAGACTGGAATCTTTTTATAACCTGCTGTTTGTCTCAGTTTAATATCCCATCTTGTAGGCAACACCTGACACTGCGGCTTGAGTGACCCAGTTTTGTCTGTTACGGGTTTTAACAATCTGAGATGTTGGTGGCACCAATTAGACCCAAAATTTGAGTTTAATTGGCCCACCGTTTGGTTGATGTAATGTGTCCTCCATTTGTGATCAACTGACTTGTTCAAGGTGATACAGGGGTAAAAATGCCTCCCACTTCGTAATTTCAAATGAAACCACATCTCACTCTGATGATGTTAAATTCGGGGGTCTTGCTGACAGTGAAGCACGTTGCAATGAATTGTTAAGCGATCTTAATTGGTTAGGGAGACGGACTGAGGAATGACAAATGGATTTCTCTCCAGACAGGTGTGAGGTGATGCATTTTGGATGTTCAAACCAGGGTAGGACTTGTACTCTGAATGGCAGGTCACTGACAAGAGTTGTGGAATAGAAGGACTTGCGATACAACACTTAAAGTTGACAGGGTGGTTGTTAGAGCGTTTTTTTGGGGTTGGTACATATCGCAAATAACTTCAGCAACTGACTTCAGATCTGAGTATGAAATGTGGATTAAAGCTGAAATGCAGCTCTGAACCATGGATTCCTAACAACTGTGAACCACAATTAATTGGAAGACTGGACAATGCTAACTTAAATTCTTTATCTGGGTGTCTGTGGTGTGGGTGTGAAGAGGGAGCTGTGAAGGTTGTGTGTAGTTCAAAGGAAGCATTGTAAATATGGAATTGTCCTTTGATCCTTAGTATTTAAAAGATCATGTAGTGTTGAGTCAGGCAGACCTTCTTCCTCCGAAAGGGTCTCTAGGGTGGTAAAGAAGCCATTTATGATGCTGGCCTTCCTCAGCCAGCGCATCGAGTTCAACAATAGGGACATTATGTTGCGGTTGTATATTGGTGAGCTCAGAGTTGGAGTACAGTGTACAGTTTTGGTCACCTGTTACGGGAAAAACGTTGTCAAACTTCAGAGAAGGGGTTCCCAACTCGAGGTCTTTTTTTTTGAAGTCAAGTCAAGTTCATTATCATTTAACTATATACATGAGAAAGTTACTGACATGATGAAGGAAGCCCTGAACACCACCAGAGACGCAGGATCTTCATTGCTGCCCTAATGGGCAGAAGGTAAGTAAGTAACTATGTACTTGTGTACTATCATATGAGGCAATGTTTCTCTGGACCAGGGTTTAAAGCACAGAAGTACACATAACACACAATAACTTAGGAAAGTAAGAATTAAATCTACAAATGAATTATGCATAGATAAACAAAGTAAAGTGCATAAATTAAATATCGTAGGGTACAGTATAAGTTATCTGGTGACACTTCAAATGCGATGCGGCAGGGAGTTCTGAATCCTAATGGCCTGAGGGAAGAAACTGTTTCTCATCCTGGCCGTTCTTGTTTTTATGCATCGGAGTCTCCTGCCTGATGGTAGAAAGTCAAAGAGGATGCTGGTTGGATGGATATTGCTTGATAGTATTGGTTCATGACATTAAAAAGGTTTGGGACTCTTGCTGTGAGGGTGGAGGAGAGATTTACAAGGACGCTGCCTGGACTCGAGGGCCTGAGTTATAGGGGGAGGTCGTTCCTGTTTGTTCTTTATTCTTTGGAGCAAAGGAGAATGAGAGGTGCCCTCATAGAAGTTTGTAAATGCATGAGGGGCGTGGATAAGGTGGATTCTGTTCCCCAGAGGTAGGGAGTTAAACAGTACAGCTAGGAAGAAACTTGGAACAATTTTCTGCAGCCCACAGAAAGTTGCTGATCATTGTCAGAGCCATCTTGTCCAAGAAGGACTCGGACCCAGGTTCAAGAGCAGTTACTACCCCACAACCATCAGGCTCTTGAACAAAAGGGGATAACTACACTCACTTGCCCATCCATTGAGATGTTCCCACAACCAATTATCTCACTTTAAAGACTCTTTATCTCATTATCTCATGTTCTCATTATTTGTTGCTATTCATTTATATTTGCATTTGCACAGTTTGTTGTCTTCTGCACTCCGGTTGATCTTTCATTGATCCTGTTATAGTTACTATTCTATAGAAAATCAATCTCGGGGTTGTATCTGGTGATGTATATGTCCTTTGATAATAAAATTTACTTTGAACTTTGTTTAAAAAGTAGAGGACACAGATATAAGATAAGAGGGGAGGGATTTACAAGACCCAAGAGGTTTACACAGAGCTTAGTTTGTCTTGGTCTGGTCCGTGAAGTCCGCATTCCAGTTCACGGTCCGGTCCATGGACTCGGGACTCCGGGTCTTCCAGCTGTCCCTTGTTTTGATTGAGTTAAGCATAGGCACCTGATTCCCATCTTGAAATATAAGTAGCTTTGGGGTTGAGTGTGGGCTGCTGGTTTGTCTTGTCAGTCCCTCATGGAGCAACCTGCTGATGGAAGGCTAGTGAAACCATTTGTGATCTCTAGGCCTGGTTGGAGGACCACTGCTTCATGGAACCTTGTTGCCACTCGTTGAAGTAGTCATTGTGGTATAGATTTGGCTGTTTCTGTAGCCAGCCAAGGTTGCTGGTTGCCCCGAGACTTAGAACCACCCTGGACTGAGCTCTTTTCCTGTCCTTGCCTCTGTCGGGTAAGCCAGGCCGATTGCTGTTACCCTGCGGTTGGTTCTGTCCCTTCCTGTCCCTTGCCTCTGTCGGGTAAGCCAGGCCGATTGCTGTTACCCTGCGGTTGGTTCTGTCCCTTCCTGTCCCTTGCCTCCATCGGGTAAACAGGCTGTTTGCCATTACCCTGTGGTTGGGTCCGTCCCTCCCTGTCCTTGCCTCCGTGGGGTGAAGTTGGGCATCCTGCCCAGGAGTTCCACGTCCTACCCAGGAGAAGCTCTAAGAACCCAAGCCTCAAAGATCCCAAGCCAAGCTCCAAGAACCCAAGCCTCAAAGATCCCAAGCCTGAAGACACCTGCCTCCATGCCTCGAGACCAAGACCCCAGCCTGCAGCCCCAAGCCTCTAGACCTCAGCCACGTCCTGTCCCGTAGTCATGTCACGTCCTTGCTTGGTTCTGGGGCCCAAGCGCGAGGCAAGACCCAGATTCTGGGTCCTTGTCCAGTCTCTGGCTCGGAGCCCAAGCCCAGGCTCCTAGTGCATAGTTCCTTGTCCAGGCCCCCTGTCTTGTCCATGCCCTAGCCCATCTCTGCGTTCTTGTCCCTGCTGCTTGACTGTATCCTGTCACGTCCCTACTCTAGTCAAGTCCTGTTCCTTGTACTTCAGTGTCTGTGTCTCACATTTGAGTCCGTTCAAAAACTTCGAGCCTCCGACCAGCCCCTCTGACACAGCCTCTCCGAGCACCATCCTCTGCTGAGCGCTTCGACCCCGCCGCGGCCGCCGAGCAACAAACAAAGCCGAGGACTCGGGGCCTTCTCCTCCGGAGATTCTGGATCACACAGTAGCAGCAGCAGCGAAGCAGACATTTCAGAAGTTTCACCAGATGTTCCTCCGTGCTCTCACGTCCGTCTCCATCAAATCAGGATTGTGCACGGCACCCTACTTGACAAATAACAGACATCACCACCGGAGTGGCCGCTGCGAGCTGCGTCACGCCACCATCTTCTCCTCCTGCCATTAAATGCATTATATTCAATAAAAATTAGTTTCTTGTTTCTCCAAATTCCTATGTGATACAAGTAGTCCAAAATTATTGTGTTCAGCTTCAAACAGTCTATCATAAACAACAAAAAACATGAGGAAGCAACCTGTTCAAAAAAAAAATTGTTGTCCTGTGCTATGTATCATTCAAACATTTCTTAACCTGTATCTCTCTGTGTGGTAGCTGGCTGCCACATTTCTTCTGATATTAATAACTCTTGCGTTTAAAATAATTTACTCATTGGCTGTCTTGAAAGGGGACCTTAAAGCCACTAAGGAAATACAAGTCTGCATTCCTACAGATCATCTTTGTGCTCTAAAAGATGCTGCACAATTTTTAAATGTCAGCTGGAATTTAATGCAGACAAGTGTGAGGGGTTGAATTTTGCACTGGACATGCCAGGGTAAGGCTTATACAGTGGACGGCAGGCAACAGAGGAGTGTGGTGGGACAGATCCATAATTCCTTGAAAGTGGTATCACAGGTGCATGGGGTTGTAAAGAGAACTTTTGGCACACCGGAGTTGGGGTGATGTTGAAGTTGTACAAGATATTCATTATGTGCTGTGTCATATGACATCATTATGCACTGTATCATATGATATCATCATTATGCACCATGTCATATGACATTATCATTATGTACTGTGTCGTATGGCATCATTATTATGTGTCATGTCGTTTGACATGTGCGATCGTGGTCTTCCCATGACCATGATTGTATGTGGCAAATTTTTCTACAGAAGTGGTTTGCCATTGCCTTCTGGACAGTGTCTTTACAAGACAGGTGACCCCAGCCATTATCAATACTCTTTAGAGATTATCTGGCATCAGTAATCGCTTAACCAGGACTTGTGATGTGCACCAGCTGCTCGTCCAACCATTCGCCACCTGCTCCCATGACCCTGGGAAGGCTAAGCGGGTGAGACCAAATTTGGAGTTTTTGTCACCTACCTATCGGAATGATATCAATAATATTGAAAGAGTACGAGGACTTGAGTTACTGGGAAAGGTAGAATAGGTTAGGGCTTTGCTTCCTGCAGCGTAGGAGAATGACGAAAAATCTTCTAGAAGTATACAGAATTGAGGGGCAAAGATACAATGAATTCCTGCAGGCATTTTCCACTGAGGCAGAGTGAGACTAGAACAAGAGGTCATGGGTTAAGGTTGAGAGTTCCCTGAGGGGGCACTTCTTCACTCAGAGGATGGTGCGAGTGTGGAATGAGTTGCCAGCAGGAGTGATGGATGCAGGTTCAATTTCAACATTCAAGAGAAGTTTCCAAGAGTATATGGATGGGAGGGATATAGAGAGCTATGGTCAAAGGAACCAGACAGAATGATATTTTGTCGCAGACTAGATGGGCTGAAGGGCCTGTTTCTGTGCTCTAGTGCTCTATGACTCTAAGTGTTCTCTTTGATAAAGCTGGTCCTTGATTTGTGGAGATGCTGGGGAATGGTTTGAAGATTCAGATCCATTAAAAGTTAAAAGTCCCAGGTTGGAAGTGGCTAACACCAGGGAGCATAATTTAAGGTGATTGGAAGAAAGTTTGAAGTTCAAAGTAAATTTTATTATCAAAGTGTATATATATGTCACCACATTCAAGCCTTAGATTCCTTTTCCTGTGGGCATACTCAGCAAATCTATAGAATAGTAACTATAACAGGATCAGTGAAAGATCAACCAGAGTGCAGAAGACATCAAACTGTGCAAATGCAAATATAACTAGCAATAAATAACGAGAACATGAGATAATGAGATAAAGAGTCCTTAAAGTGAGATCATTGGTTGTGAGAACATTTCAATGATGGTGCAAGTGAATGTAGATAGGAAGTTTTGTCTTTGAATTTATTGAAATGTCAATCAATTGATTCTTGTATTAAATATTCTGTATTTAATATCCTATTCGTGCATTTTCTCGACAGAATGTGCAGAATTGGAGACCTGTACATCTTGCATCACCGGCAATGCTTTGCTGAATTTAACAGACTGCGTGTGGGTGCATTGTCAGTCAGGTGAGTGTCTTGTACATTATTCAAGGCCTCTGTTTGGTCAACACCTTGCACAGTTTAAAATGCAGCACATTTTCACATTCTAAAAATAGCTTTCATTGCATGATCTGGCTAGGTTAACTAAACCAATGAAAGTACCAGATGGATGATTGATGTACTTATTATTGAGATATTTATTTTGTTTAATACTTCACTGGTTCCATTTAATATCCGAGAACGTGTATAGTAGACAACCTGAAATTCTTGCTCTTCACAGACATCCACGAAAGAGAAGAAAATCTCAAAAAATAAATGACAGGAGAAACGTTAGAAACCCAAAGCCCCCCTTCCCCCCTCCCACACATAACCAGCACCCCACCCCCCACTTGTTCCAGCAGGAAGCCCCACCACCCACTGTCCAAGCAAAAGCAGAGTCCCCAAAGAAACCTTGATCGAGAGTCCATCAAAGACTACAGTCAATAACCCAGCACCTCCCTCTCTCACGAGGGAGAGGGAAGTATCACTCCTTCCACAGCGAGAGGGGAGATTAACAGCTCGCTGTTTCGACGTTGTGGTCTGCAGTGTCATTTTATTCCTCTAAGTCGAGAATCGGCAGCAAACTCTCTCACTGTCCAGAGAGAGGAAAAAGCGCGGGGGCCTCCGACAGCCACTCTCATTGTTTTGATCCCATGCGATGCTTCAGTTGGCACCACCCGTGAGGAATTTGGCCGCGAAGGTGCGCGCCTACGGGGCTGCTCCTGGAGCTATTGAAAACGCCAGGCTGCTCAGCGAGCTTCCAGAGTGAGAACCTACTGCCATGAAGAACTGCAGTTTGAGTGCAGCTGTAGATCATAGGTTGCAGCAGAACCCCAGCCACCTTGAAAAGTATCGAAGAGACATTAAAAAGTGGAATTTAAGCTGTTTTACAGACAAACTCAAAGAACTCTCCCTCTGGCACCATCTTGTCTAAATAAGAGTACATTTAACAACCTGATAAATTTGGTCATTTTTGTTTGAAATAAGCCATGAATATTGAAGTAGATTATTTCATAAAATTTGCAATAGATCAGAATCAGTTTTAATATCACTAGCGCACAGCACGTCGTGACATTTGATGCAGCAGCAGTTCCTGAGGCCAAAAGATGTAGGAGCAGAATTAGGCCATTCAGCCCGTCGAGTCTGCTCCTCCATTTCATCATGGCTGATCCATTTTCAGTCCAAATCTCCAGCCTTCTCCCTTCATGCCCTGACTAATCAAGAATCTATCAACCTCTGCCTTAAATGACTTGGTCTCCACAATCACCTGTGGCATTGAATTTCACAGATTCTGGTGGAAGAAATTCCTCCTCATCTCAATAGTACAAAATATTAAAAATTAAGAAAGATATTTAATGACCTTTTTATCATACATAAAGAGAGAGCCAAAAGCAGCGAGGTAGTGGTCAGGGGTTGGTATACTGTCTTTTCTGAAATCTGATGGCACCATGTTTTAATGAGAAGAATCTATGACGGAGAAACTCCTGCAGCGACTGCATTTCCAAAATGTCACCCTGAGCTCTCTATTTATATGTGTGGCACTTTTCCCTTGGTAGGCTGAACATCTTGGCTCAGGTGGATGTTTGAGATTACATCAGCCATTTACTTCTGCTCAGAGCGGAGATCAAAACCCTTGCTCCTAACGATGATCTGCAACTGCCAGTCACTCTCTAGATCTCCCCGCTGCCTGGCCAAGCGGCTGTAGGCATGGAATCAGTGAATTGCTAGCTAATTCCAGTCGTGCTTGGCAGTAAGCTGTTAGCAGTGGCTGAAGGAGCAATTTTTTTTTCCTTTTGGATTACTCTCTTTCCTGAATTTGTGCTCTGTTAAAAATAAAACATAGAACAGTACAGGCCATTCAGCCCACAATGTTGTGCTGACCCTTTGGCCTACTCTAAAAATCACTTTAACCCTTTGCTACCACAGAACTCTTACGTTGGTTTAAGATGGCGCTAATGATGCCCAGCGACTACTAACAGGCGGCAAAAAAATCTAAACAAAGGAAGCTATTGTATACCTTATAAAGAGCACTTTTTAAATAACGAACAATGCTAACAATGGAGAGGCGAGCAAATGGTGATCGAGTTGTGTGGTGGACGAGGCGCAGGCGAGGAGTGGACGTGGCAAGTGGAGACGAGCGGTGGCAGAGGCGCAGGGAGAGGTGTTGTTGTGACATCAACCTCTCTGTATAAATAATGGCATTCTACCTGTACTTCACCTCAAACACTTTCAAAATTATGTCCCTTCATATTAGCCATTAATGCCCTGGGGGGGCGGGGGGGTGAATCTCTCGATCTATGCTTTTTATCATCTTGTACACCTCTATCAAGTCACATTTCATTCTTCTTCACTCTAAAGAGAGAAATCCCAGCTTGTTCAAGCTATCTTCTCTAATCCAGGCTGCTTCCTGGTGAATCTCCTCTGCACTCTCTCTAAAGCTTCCACATCCTTCCTATGAGGCAACCAGGACTGAACACAATATTCCAAGCATGGTTTAACCAGAGTTTGAAAGAGCTGCAATGAAACGTTCAGGCTCTTGAACTCAGTCCCCCAACTAGTAAAGGCCAATACCCCATATGCCGCCTTAACCAGCCTATCAACTTTCACAACAACTTTGAGGAATCTATGGTCTTCGTTCCTGCCAGTAACCTTGCAAAAACACGAGAGATTCTGCAGATGCTGAAAGTCCAGAGTATCGTATCAAAGTTCCAAGTAAATTTTATTATCCAAGTATATATATGTCACCATATACAACCCTGAGATTTATTTTCCTGTGGGCGTACTCAGCAAATGTATAGAATAGTAACTATAACAGGATCAATGAAAGATCAACCAGACTGCAGAAGACAACAAACAGTGCAAATGCAATTATAAATAAATAGCAATAAATAATGAGAACATGTTAATGAGATAAAGAGTCCTTTGGTTGTGGGAACATCTCAATGAATGGACAAGTGAGTATAGCTATCCCCTTTTGTTCAGGAGCCAGATGGTTGAGGGGTAGTAGCTGTTCTTGAACCTGGTGGTGCAAGTCCTGAGGTTCTTGTACCTTCTACCTGATGGCAGCAGTGAGAAAAGAGCATGGCCTGGGTGATGGAAGTCTGTGATGATGGATGGTGCTTTCCTAACACAGCGTTTCATGTAGATGTGCTCAATGGTGGGAGGGTTTTAACCATGATGTACTGAGCCGTATCCACTACATCTTGTAGGATTTTCCATTCCAAGTCATTGGTGTTCCCACGCCAGGCCATGATGCAGCCAGTCAACATTCTCTTCACTACACATCTATAGAAGTTTGTCAAAGTTTTGGATGTCTTGCTGAATCTCCACAGACTCCTGAGGAAGTAGAAGCACTCAGCAGGTTAGGCGATATCTGTGGAGAGGAATAACAAATCACTATTTAGGTCCAAGACCCTTCATCAGGGCCTTGTATTCTGCCTTATGTTTGACCTTCCAAAGTGAATCACTTCATATTTTTCTGATTTGAAATTAGCCTGCATAAAATTGGAGCACTTTCTGTCTGGGGAGATGACACGGTCCAGCGTCGTGCAAGCACAGATCCATTGGCTCAGTTCCACCATCCGGCTCTCACCTGGAGTCTTGATGTTCCAACCCATAAAACAAAGGAACAGAATTGACTTTCCTCCACCATTCCCATCATGGCTGATTTATTATCCCGCTCAAACCCATTCTCCTGCCTTCTGGTGTAACATTTGATGCCCTTACTAATCAGAATCAGGTTTAATATCACCATCGTTTGTTTTGAAATTTGTTGTTTTGTGGCAGCAGTGCATTGCAATACCTAATAAAAACTGTAATTTATATTAAGTATGCATATTAAAAAAGTTAACTAGTGCAAAAAGAGAACAAAAAGTAGTTGAAAGATTCAAAGGTTCATTTTATCAAAGTATTGAAGCCCCCGGTTTCCTTGGCCGCGGAGGTCACGGGAAGAAGACCTCCGACCCCGCCAAACTCACGAGATAGAAACGGCTCTCCCACCCCAACCCCGGTTTGTGTGGATGCTGTGTAATTCGCTAGCCTGTTACAAATTAATGCCACAAAATAACGGACAGCACACTGCATACGATTAAAGGAATTATATTTATGGATCTTAACTAAAGGATTAGTAAGGAATAAGAAAAAGAAAAGGGCCCATTCTAATTAAACAGTCAAATATGCACAAGTTGGAGGTCATCTTGAACTTCTCTATCACTCACACATTGGGCCCTCGGTCAGTGTGAAAGCCCACACCACCTTCCGAACAATCCATCTCGAACAAACGGCTCTCCCACCGGATTGTATGCCATGACCAGTTCTCCCCCAGTGTTTTCCCTCTCCAGCTCACGCCGAGCAAAAGCCCCAAGCCCAATCTTAGTGTGTCTCACCAGAGAAAACCTCCCCTTAATTCAGCCATCCTAACTGGATGATACACATTTCTCCTCTCTCTTGTCTTCCACAGTAACCCAAAGAATCTGAAAACAGAGCAGGCTGAAAACAAACTGCTGTTACAGAACTGCCAAAGTGAAATACATACATAACAGTAATCGTATGATCCAGGGTATTACAGTATGTACACAGAATACAACTCTGAGATTTGTCTTCTGCAGATAGCCATAAAATACAGAAAACCATAGAAGTAGTTGAAAGAAAGACGTCAATCCCCCCTGCACAAAAAGAATAAGAAACAAAAACTCGCAAAACCCAACCCCTCCCTCGCATAAAAAGTCACAGATCACCCACCAGGAGAAATAACAAGAAGAACATCAAACCCCAAAGCCCCCAGCCCACCAATCAGCATCAAGAAAGATTGGGCAAGAACGTGGAAAAAAACCATGGAACTGAAAAAGGCCAAATGAACTACAGTTAGTTAGTAACTACTGTCAGTAAGGTATTGTTCATGGACAGTCAAAAACAATCACCTCTGCTTTAAATATTCCCATTGACTTGGCCTCCACAGCCATTAGTGGCTGTGAATTCCACCGATGCACCACTCTCTGGCAAAAGAAATTCCTCCTCATCTCTATTCTAAAGAAATGTCCTTGTCTTCTGAGGTGGTGTCCTCTGGTCCTTAACTCTCCCACTATTGGAAACATCCTCTCCACATCCACTCTATCCAGGTCTTTCAACATTCCGCATCTTTCAATGAGGAGCCCCCACCCTCCCGATGTAACAATGTCTTTGTATGGGAGTCACAGAGATAACTCTGCATGTAGTCAGTACAGTGAAACACCAACTATCCTGTGGCCTCAGTTCCTCTTCATGGAAAAATGTGATGTAACTTCACTACGGAGAAAGATCTTGGTGACTGTAGGGATGACTTGCAGCAGACTAAAAAGCTTGAGCATGTAGATATTAAGAAAGAGGATGTGCTGGAGCTTTTGGAAAGCATCAAGTTGGATGAGTCAATGGGACCGGATGAGATGTACGCCAGGCTACTGTGGGAGACGAGGGAGGAGATTGCTGAGCCTCTGGCGATGATCTTTGCATCATCAATGGGGATGGGAGAGGTTCCGGAGGATTGAAGGGTTGCAGATGTTCCCTTATTCAAGAACGGGAGTAGAGATAGCCCAGGAAATTATAGACCAGTGAGTCTTACTTCAGTGGTTAGTAAGTTGATGGAGAAGATCCTGAGAGGCAGGCTATTTGAACATTTAGAGGGGCATAATATGATTAAGAATGGTCAGCATGGCTCTGTCAAAAGCAGGTCGTGCCTTACGAGCCTGATTGAATTTTTTGAGGATGTGACTAAACACATTGATGAAGATAGAGCCATAGATGTAGTGTATATGGATTTCAGCAAGGCATTTGATAAGGTACCCCATGCAAGGCTTATTGAGAAAGTAAGGAGGCATGGGATTCAAGGGGACCTTGCTTTGTGGATCCAGAACTGGCTTGCCCACAGAAGGCAAAGAGTGGTTGTAGATGGGTCATATTCTGCATGGAGGTCGGTCACCAGTGGAGTGCCTCAGGGATCTGTTCTGGGACCCTTACTCTTCGTGATTTTTATAAATGACCTGGATGAGGAAGTGGAGGGATGAGTTTGTAAGTTTGCTGATGACACAAAGGTTGGAGGTGTTATGGATAATGTGGAGGGCTATCAGAGGTTACAGCGGGACATTGATAGGATGCAAAACTGGGCTGAGAAGTGGCAGATGGAGTTCAACCCAGATAAGTGTGAGGTGGTTCATTTTGGTAGGTCAACTATGACGGCAGAATATAGTAACACTCACAACACGCTGGAGGAAGTCAGCAGGTCGGGCAGCATCCGTGGAAAAGATTTGTGGACGTTTCGGGCCGGAACCCTTCGTCAGGACTGTAGGGGGAAGGGGCAGAGGCCCTATAAAGAAAGTGGGAAGGAGAAGGCTGGTAGGTTCCAGGTGAAAAACCAGTAAGGGGAAAGATAAAGGGGTGGGGGAGGGGAAGCAGGGAGGTGATAGGCAGGAAAGGTGAAGAAAGAATAGGGGAAAACACAGCGGGTAGTAGAAGGAGGCAGAACCAAGAGGGAGGTAGTAGGCAGCTGGGGAAGGGGGCAGAGTGACATAGAGCAGAATATAGTATTAATGGTAAGACTCTTGGCAGTGTGGAGGATTAAAGGGATCTTGGAGTCCAAGTCCACAGGACACTCAAAGCTGCTGCGCAGGTTGACTCTGTAGTTAAGAAGGCATACGGTGCATTGGCCTTCATCAATCATGGAATTCAATTCAAGAGCCAAGAGGTAATGTTGCAGCTCTATAGAACGCTGGTCAGACCCCACTTGGAGTACTGTACTCAGTTCTGGTCACCTCACTACAGGAAGGATGTGGAAACCATAGAAAGGGTGTAGAGGATATTTACAAGGATGTTGCCTGGATTGGGGAGCATGCCTTATGAGAATAGGTTGAGTGAACTCGGCCTTTTCTCCTTGGAGCGACAGAGGATGAGAGGTGACCTGATAGAGCTGTATAAGATGATGAGAGGCATTGGTCGTGTGGATAGTCAGAGGCTTTTTCCCAGGGCTGAAATGGCTAACACGAGACGAGACAGTTTTAAGGTGCTTGGAAGTAGGTACAGAGGGAATGGCAGGGGCAAGCAAGTTTTTACGGAGAGAGTGGTGAGTGTGTGGAATGGGCTGCCAGCGACGGTGGTGAAGGCGGATACGATAGGGTCTTTTAAGAGACTCCTGGACAGGTACATGGAGCTTAGAAAAATAGAGGGCTATGGGTAAGCCTAGGTAGTTCTAAAATAAGGACATGTTCGGCTCAGCTTTGTGGGCCGAAGGGCCTGTGTTGTGCTGTAGGTGTTTTATGTTTCTGTTTTCTAAGTTAAAAATTCAAGCTAAGCGGGTAAGTGTCCAATATTATAGCAAGACATGATTCTTCTGAAACTTGGTTTAGTTGAAGTTTATGGAACCTAGTACTGGAAGCTCCACAGAGCATACTGCCAGTACTGTTGAAGGCAGTCACCCTCTGGGGTCAGTGATCCTGGAGGTCAGGTCATCCGGCACTGAGGAGACCTGCAAATCCACCATTGGTGAATCCCAAATCGGATGTCCGTATGGGTGGGAGTCACGAGGGCCGGTGATTCTCCAGGCTGCCGGCATTAGAGGATGATGTGAGTCTGGAAGTCGAGGCCCGATGTGCGATGTGGTTGAAGGTCACCGATCCCAGAGGTCAGGTCAGTTGAGACCTGAAGGTCAAACGTGATTGGCGTGTCCTGGGGTGATACCCAGAGGTCAGTGAACGCGGAGGTAGAGGCCTGCAGGTCAAGCCTGCGATTTCGGGGCAGGGACTAGAGTTGAAAATCCCAAGATCTGGGCTTGTATTGCTGTTGTTTTGTCTTGTTCTGGTGCTGTTGCTCGTGATCCTCTGCTGAAGGTGGTGGACGATCTCTGTTGGCAACGAAATGTGTGGCGACTCTTGCGGGCTGCCCACATAACATCCTCGGGCATGTTGGTTGTTAACACAAAAATAACATGTTTCACTGTATGTTTCAATGTACCTGAGATAGATAAATGAATCTAAATCTGAATCCAAATATTATCTATTTGGCCCAACGAATTTCAGCCTGGGTTTCATTTGGTTTCATTGCTACTCCTCAACTCAGCCACAAGCGGGTTCCTATTCTGATATGTCGATCGATGGCCTCCTCTTGTGCCAAGATGAGGCCACCCTCAGGGTGGAGGAGCAACACTTTTTATATTCTGTCTGGAGAGCCTCCAACTTGATGGCATGAATATCAATTTCTCCTTCTGGTTTAAAAAAAAATTCCCCCCTTCTATTTCCCCACTGATCTTTTACCTCTTCTCACTATTGCTTTGGGTTCCATCCTCTTTCCCTTTCTCCTTTCGTCCACTCCCCTCACCTATCAGATTCTTTCCTCTCCAGTCCCTGTCCTTTCACCCACCTGTCTTCACCTATCACCCTCTTGCTAACCCCCTCCCCACCCCACCATCTTTTTATTCTGGTCTCTTCCCCCTTCCGTCTCAGTCCTGGTGAAGCTTCTTGGCTTGAATGTGGACTGTTTATTCATTTCCGTAGATGCTGCCTGACCTGCTGAGTTCCTCCAGCATTTTGTGTGAGTTGCTTTGCATATTTAGCTTATCCGCTTTATGTTTTATAACTTCAAAGAGTTAATTCAAGGTGAAAAACAAGAAGAGCCGAGAGATGTGAGTCTCAGTTTGTTCTTTACTTTAAGCGAGCTGTGCAGAGAGCTCGTGGGAGCGTCATGAAGTATGGTTGCTGCCCATTATCCTTGCTGGTGTTTAGGGCAGCAGCGAAGGACCTCCATCTCTGTCTGCCCTTGGCCACTCAGATGTAGAGAATTCTTCACTGCTGTTTCTGTAACAGTTTTGTTTTACCAGCCGGGGTTGTTTGTTCTGAGCTGGACCCCAGAACCTGGAGAATTGTGGACCACTCTTAGTCTGACCTCTGCCCTTTGACCTTTTTGGCATCGGTGACCCTACCAAGAGCCAAGGCATAAAAGCCCTGATTCCAGCCACCATTCTCCAAGAGGACCACAACCTTGTCATAGGGTTTGGAGGCTTGTGTGCCTCAGTGACCCAGAGAGCTATGCTGGCTGGAGTCAGGGCTTCATGCTTTGGCTCTTGGTAGGGTCACCCATGCCAAACAGGTCAAAGGGTAGAGGCCAGACTACGAGTGGTTCACCGGTCCTCCAGGTTCAGGGGTTCAACTTGGGTTAACAACCCTGACTGGTAAAATAAAATTATTATGGAAACAGCAATGAAGAATCCTTCTACATCTGAGTATGACGGTATTCCTGAGTCTCCACCCGGGACTTGCATGGCTGACAGTAGTGAAGACCGAGAGGAAGCTCCTGACATGATGAAGGAAGCCCTGAACACCACCAGAGATGGAGGACCGTCATTGCTGTCCTAAAGGCCAGCGGTGAAGCAAGCAGAGAGATTCCAGCCACCATCGCTGTCTGGGTCATTGAGGCATGCAGGCCTGGAAACCCCATGACAAGGTTGTGGTCCTCTTGGAGAAACGTGATGCATACAATTCACATATCTTTACGTATAACCTGTAATGAATTATTTCAACTAACAAAGAATGGTTTATCAACAGTGTATTTATAAGATTACTCAAATATTACTGAAATGTTAAATACACAACTATCAGTACGGTATTTCTATTTTGATGTTAGTTTGAAACCCTTTGTAATTCTAAAGCGTCAGATGTGTTGATTTACACAGAGTCCAGTGACTGCAAAGTCTTCATTTTTAAGTTTGCTCTTCAGAGCTGAATTTGAATTATTTAGTGTGATCTTGTACCTTTAACAGAGCCAGCTGCCTGACGTGCTATTGCCAAGACAGAGATTGTTTTGTCCCCGCAGAATTTTTCCGGAAGAGAATATTTGAAAAATGAGAAATAGGAAATCATGCCAAGGCCTCTGCTTGAGAATAAAATTTCATGATGCGAGGCTTTTTAAAAATCCCTTGGGGTTCTGCAGCCCCAAGGCGGTGGATACAACCCAGTACATCCCAGGCAAAGCCCTCCCCACCCTTGAGCACAGTTACTAGAAGGAACTCAGCAGGTCAGGCAGCATCTATGGAAATGTTTAAACAGTCAGTGTTTTGAGCTGAGACCAATCTTCAGGATGGGAAAGGAAGGAGCAAGATGCCAGAATTAAAAGTTGGTGGGAGGGGAAGGAGGATAGCTAGAACGTGATAGGTGAAGCCAAGGGAAAGGTAAAGGGCTGGAGAGGAAGGAATCTGATAGGAGAGGAGAGTGGATCATGGGAGAAAGGGAAGGACAAGGGGCACCAGAGGTGGGGGGGTGGTGATAGGCAGGTGAGATGAGTTAAGAGGCCAGAGTGGGGAAATAGAAGAAGAGGAGGGGGGAGGGAAACATTTCTACCGGAAGAAATCAATATTCATAACATTAGGTTGGAGGCCACCCAGATGAAAGATAAAGTGTTGCTCTTCCACCCCGAGGGTGGCCTCATCCTGGCACAAGAGCAGGCCGTGGATCAACGTGGACCGACGGAAGAGGAGAGTGGATCACAGGAGAAAGGGAAGGAGGAGGGACACCAGCTGAAAGGTAGGCGAGGAGATGAGGTAAGAGGCCAGAGCAGGGAGTAGAAGAAGAGGGAGGAGGAACAAAAGACAAATTACTGGAAGGAGGATTCGATGTCCATGCCATCAATAGAGTGTAGAAGGGCGAGGCACTCAGTAAGATTGGGAGGAATTGATTCTAGGAAACCACTTCCTGCAGCTGGTAAGTCAGGAAGCAGGATAAATGGTTGGATAGCATCCATTGTCAAGGACCCCCCCCCCCCCCACCGACCAACCAGAAACCTTGAACCCCACACCACCAGGATCAGGAACAGTTATTACCCTTCAACCATCTGGTTCCTCAAATGGAGAGGATGATGTCATTCTGCACAACTCTGAACTGATTCAACAATATACAAACTCACTTTCAAGGACTCCATAACTCATGTTCTCAATATTTTTTTTATTTGTACAATTTGTCTTTTTGTAGCATTGCTTGTCAGTCTTTGTTATTTGTAGTTTTTCATAAATTCTATCGTATTTCTTTTCTCCTGTAAATGCCTGCAAGAAAATATCCTCAAGATTGTATATGGTAACATACACAGTACCAGCTGGGGTGCCTAATACATTTGCATAGTATTGTAGTAATTTTCTGTATTGCACTGTTCTGCTGCCACAAAAAAAAACAAATTTCATGACATACATGAGTGATGATAAACATGATTCTGATACGGGTTTCTATTGTGCACTGAGAGTGGGAAGTGGGCAGGGAATGGGAAGCACCAGAGAGACATTCTGTAATGATCAATAAACCAACTGTTTGGAATCAAGTGACCTTACCTGGTGTCTCAGGACTGGGTGTGTCTGCAACCACACCATTCCTCACCCTGGCACTCTTTCTCTGCCACCTGTCCCACACCCCTCTCGCGGTGCTCCACCCTCGCCATTCCCGACATCCTTTGCTCCCGCCAGAGTTACAAACTCGCTCTCTGCTTTCACATTGACAAATACAGTACTGTGCCAAAGTCATAGGCACCCTAGTTATATATACTGTATGTGCCTAAGACTTTTGCACAGTCCTGTACATACTTCGATAATTAATTGGCTGTAAACTTTGAAATTTCCAACCATTTATCTTGCTTCCTGACTTACCAGCCAGAGAAAGTGGTCTCCTAAAATCAATGCTGCTAATTCCTCCCAGTGTTACTGAGCACTTCTTCTATTAATGGCATAAACATTGATTTCTCCTTCTGGTAATTTGTTTTCCCTTCCGCTTCCCCTTTCTTCTATTCCCCAGTCTGTCCTCGTACTTCTACCTGCCTATCACCTCCCCCTGGGTCCCCTCCTCCTTCCCTTTCTCCTATGGTCCACTCTGCTCTCCTATCAGATTCCTTCCTCTCCAGCCCTTGACCTTTCTCACCCACCTGGTTTCACCTACCACCTTCTCTCTACCCTTCTTCCCCTCCGCCCACCTTTTTATTCCGGCATCTTCCCGCTTCCTTTCCAGTCCTGAAGAAGGGTCTCGGCCCGAAACGTCGGCTGTTTTTTCACTTCCATAGATGCCACCTGACCTGTTGGGTTCCTCCAGCATTTTGTGTGAGTTGCTCCATTGAACAGAACTGGCTGGTATTCAAACCCTCTGAAGGACAGCCTCTGGATCGCAGGGATCTGTTTGGATCACAAGCAAATAATGTTCCTAGGGATGAGATGGGAAAGTTGAAGGGCACCCGTTGGGCAGCACAGTAGTGTAGCTTATAGTGTAATCGCTCTGCAGCGCCAGTGATTACCAGTCAGGGTTCATTCACCACCTCAGTAGTATGATTAAACGTTTTTTTATGGAGCAATGTTAGTAACGGTACGCACTGTTCAGCTTACTGTCTGGGAGCTACGAACCAGGTCTACGGAGACGGCAGACGTGCACTCGAAATCCCACGGTCACAAGTAGCCTCGGGCATGGTATCTATCGGAAACCCACTCACACAGACTTGTACCCCAATAATAGCAGCCACCAGCACACCTACCAACATAGAGCGGTTCTTTCTACTTCGATTAACTGTATGAAAACTATTTCAGACCTGAGAAGTCTCCACGAGGAAATCAAACAATAACGCCCAATGTTCCTACCGAATAGCTACAATGTGAAGGAAACCAATTGAGCCCTTAAAAGGGCCAAATGGAAAAACCAGGATACCGACAACGAGGAGGAACCCGTCACTACCTCCTGTCTTCCCTATATTTAGATTATGAAGACACGTAGTCCTCTTTTATTGTCATTTAGTAATGCATGCATTAAGAAATGATACATTATTTCCTCCGGTGTGATATCACAAAACACAGGACAGACCAAGACTGAAAAAACTGACAAAACCACATAATTATAACATATAGTTACAACGGTGCAACAATACCATAACTTGATGAAGAAGTCCATGAGCACAGTAAAGTTCAAAGTTTCTCAACTGTCCCACATCTCACACAGACGGGAGAAGGAAGAAAAACTCCCCCTGCCATGCTGACCACAATCCGACTCTGAGTCATCCGAAAACTTCGAGCTCTGATCAGCTCTCCGACACCCAGTACTGAGTGCCATCTCGGTCCGAACGATTTGACCTCCTTCTCAGTTGTCAAAAGCAGGCAAGGCCGGGGATTTTGAGGCCTACCCTCCGAAAGATTCCCGACCACGCAGTAACGACAGCAGCGAACGGGCGTTTCAGAAATTTCTCCAGATGTTCCTCTATGCTTTCACATCCATTCTCCATAAAATCAGAATTGCCCACAGCCCCTATTTAACAGATACGATATCATTTTTCACCGGAGGGCTGCGCACGCGCAGGTGTATCGCCATCTTCTCCTTCTCCTCCTCTGTTTCTGGAGGGATCGCCAGGATCCTGAAGAAACAGCAGATTAACACCATCCACAAACCCATAAGGAAGCTCAAATCCCAGTTTATGTGGGTCAAAGATGACCTGGGACTCAGGACGGCTGGTGTTTACAGGATCCCCTGTGAATGCGGAGCAGTGCGTATCAGCCAGGCGGAAACCCGCGTCAAGGAGCACAGAAGGTGTATCCATCTGGGTTACCCGGAGAAATCGACAGTAGCAGAGCTTTGCATTCATAATAGCCAAAGGATTGACTTGGACGGC
This sequence comes from Mobula hypostoma, assembly GCF_963921235.1. Classification (NCBI taxonomy): domain Eukaryota; kingdom Metazoa; phylum Chordata; class Chondrichthyes; order Myliobatiformes; family Myliobatidae; genus Mobula; species Mobula hypostoma. The sequence goes on from NC_086124.1 coordinate 4,098,375, forward strand.
ACAAAACTATGCACTGCACCAGTGGTTTTTAGGGCCGCCTGGTGAAGGAAGCCATCGAAATAAAACTAGGGAAAAAGACTTAACAAAGACAAAGGTCTGACTCTAAGTAAGAACTGGAATTTGATTGTAAACAAGGTGGGACATCAGAAACCTGATTGGATGAGGACTAACCAATCAGGCGAGGTGGACGACAGGAGTATATATACCACAGGACTAGACGTGCCCAGGCATCATCCCAGATGAAGGTGGCAGATTTTCTCATCGAAATGTCAGTTAAAATCGATACCTGTACCCGGCTAGAAGCCCGAGAAGAGTTTATTCATCAGATACGCTGGAAAAGCATTATCTTTGTATGTTCACGCTGTGATGGCCTGGAAGTGTGGTGACTCTTGCAGTCTGTCTCTGCACAATCCTTACACTTTTGAGTTGTCGCAAATGACACATTTCATGGTTTGTGTCGATGTACATGTGACAAATAAAACTAATCTTTCCTTAATCTTTAGATCAGCTGTAATCTTATTAACTGGTGAATGGACTAGAGGTGTTGTGGCCCCATTCCACCAGAAGCTTGTGTACATTGTTCCGTTTGTGTGGAGCAAGAACAGTAGTATGATTCGTTCACTCGTTATGTGCTGTGTCGTATGACATCATCATTACGTGCCGTGTTGTATGATGTGGGCGATCATGGTCTTTCCATGACCACAATTGTTCTTGGCAAGTTTTTCTACAGAAGTGGTTTGCCATTGCAGTCTTCTGGGCAGTGTCTTTACAAGATGGGTGACCCCAGCCATTATCAATACTCTTCAGAGATTGTCTCCCTGGTATCAGTGGTCACGTAACCAGGACTTGTGATACGACCATCCACCACCTGCTCCCATGACCCTGATAGGGGGACTAAGCAGGTGCTACACCTTGCCCAAGGGTGACCTGCTGGCTAGAGGAGGGAAGGAGCACCTTACACCTCCTTTGGTAGAGATACCCTGGTAATGGTACACAGTACAACTTGCCGTATGGGAGCTAGGAACTTGGCCCGCCAAGACTAGATATGCACTCGAAAGCCTACCGTTTCAGATGAGAGTGCCCCCTCATTGCAGGAGGTCCAACTGCATGCACAGTTACCAATTCTCGCAATCGATCTGATATGATACATACACCAAACCACTTTGTATGTCATGCCAAATTCTTATCAAAAAATGCCAGTAAGCTCGTGTCTTCCAACTTTTGAAGGTGGTCCTTTTGGCTAATAATTTACATCAGTCACTCAGGGCTGAACTAGACTGTTGATGTGTGCTGCCCATGGTGAGGCCTCTAGTTCAGAATTAGAATCAGTTTTAATATCATGTGTTGTGAGATTTGTTCTCTTTGTGACAGCAGTACATGATAAATATAGGAAAAAAACTTAATTTAAGTAAGTATATATTAAATAGTTAAAATAAATGCAAAAACAGAAATTAAAACAAAAAGTTGTGAGGTAGTGTTCATGGGTTCAGTGTCCATTTAGGAATCGGATGGCAGAGGGGAAGAAGCTGTTCCTGAATCGCTGAGTGTGTGCCTTCAGGCTTCTGTATCTCCTACCTGTGGTAACAATGAGAAGAGGACATGCCCTGGGAGATGGGGTTCCTTGATAATGGACATCACCTTCCTAAGGCATTGCTCCTTGAAGATATCTTGGATACTATGGAGGCTAGTGTCCAAGATGGTGCTGACTAAGTTTACAACTCTGCAGTAGGCCCCCATACCAGATGGCGATATAGCCAATCAGAGCGCGCCTTTAAAAGTTTCATCCTGTAACTATAAAATTTGGCATTAAACAATATTATATTGTTAAATTTAAATTGTTTGAAAACTTTTTCTTAAAATATATAGTGTAAGAGTTTTTGTTTCAGAATAAGATTAATTTGCAGGTTGAGTCTGTAGTGAGGAAGGCAAATGCAATGTTAGCATTCATTTCGAGAGGACTAGAATATAAAAGCAAGGATGTAACGTTAAGGCTTTATAAAGCACTGGTGAGGCCTCACTTGGAGCATTGTGAGCAATTTTGGGCCCTTATCTAAGAAACGATCTGCTGACATTGGAGAGGTTTCACAGGAAGTTCACGAAAATGATTCCAGGATTGAAAGGCTTATCGTGTAAGGAGGATTGATGGCTCGGGCCTGTACTCACTGGAATTTAGAAGAATGAGGTGGTGGGGGGTTGTGGGGTTCTCAGTAAAACCTATCGAATGTTGAAAGGCCTAGATGAGTGGATGTAGAGAGGATGTTTCCTACAGTGCAGATGTCCCACCTCTCCCGGAACTTCCGGGAGTCTCCTGCATATTAATAGTGGTTCCCTGATGCCCGCAAATTATATACAATATCACGGAAATCAATTTTTTTGAGAGCGAGCGAGAGAAAAGCAAGAGAGCGCGCGAGCGACCACGAGAGAGAGCGTCGGCGCGAGAGAGAAGGCAAGCGAGAGTGCGCGAGCGAGAAAGTGAGAGAGGGTGAGTGAGCAAGAGAGGGAAAGACAGCGAGCGAGAAAGCAAGAGAGAGCGAGCAAGAGCGCGCGAGCAACCACGAGAGAGAGAGCGCGCGAGCGGGAGCGCGCCATTGCAGAGTGTTCCAAAAAAAACATACGTCACCCCAGACTACACTAAAGTGTACCCCTGCCTAATAAGGATCAAAATAATGACAGTGTTGCTCGCTGCACTGTTTGCAACAGTGACTTTTCTATTGCCCATGGTGGGTTAAGACTGTAAAAGACATGTTGAGGTGAGTTTAACAGGTGTCAATCGTTCATTAGCATAGCTAACGTTATTTAAACTAGCTGGCCAGCTGCTAAGGAGCCACTCTATTGCAGACATCCCACCTCTCCCGGAAGTCTCCCGCAAATTGATGGTGCTACCTCCCTGAAATGAGTTTTTACAGGGTGGGATGTCTGACGGTGGGGAAGTCAAGGACCAGAGGGCACAACCTCAGCATAAAGGGGCATCCATTTAGAACAGAGGTGAGGAGGTATTTCATTAGCCAAAGAGTGGTGAACCTCTGGAGGTCATTGCCACAGGTGGCTTTGGAGGTCAGGTAATTCAGTGTAATTAAGACGGAGGTTGATAGATTCTTGATGAGTCAGGGCATGGATGGTTCTAGGGAGAAGGCAGGAGATTGGGTTTGAGAGAGAAATGGATCAGCCATGATGAAATGGCAGAGACGATGGACCAAATGGTCTAATTCTGCTCCAATGTCTCATGGTTTTATGGTCTGAGTATAATTAGAACAGAATGACGAGTAAGGGTAGGACAAGGGAGCACCCACCAGTCCTCATTGAGGGATCAGAAGTGGAAAGGCTGAGTAGTTTCAAGTCCCTGGGTGTCAACATCTCTGAGGATCTATCCTGGGCCCAACCTATTGATGCAATTACAAAGAAGGCACGACTGCGGCTATATTTCATTAGGAGTTTGAGGAATCTTAGTATGTCACCAAAGACACTCACAGGATTAGAAAAAGCTGCAGAAAATTGTAAACTCAGCCAGCTCCATCATGGGCACCAGCCTCCCTCCAGCATTGAGAACATCTTCAAAAAGCCCTGTCTCAAAAAGGTGGCATCCGTTATTAAGGACCCCCATCACCCAGGACATGCCCTCTCCTCATCGCTACCATCAGGGAGGAGGTACAGGAGCCTGAAGACACACACTCAACGGTTCAGGAACAGCTTCCTCCCCTCTGCCATTTGTTACGAGAATACACATAAAATTAAGATGTTTTCTGGCCTGGGCTAGCATCAGTGGCATCAGCAGTTGGTCTGCCACCTGCCCTCAGGGGAAGGAGAGATAAGGAACAATGGAGCAGCGTCTGGAGATGTGTAATGAAGGGATGTGGGAGAGAGAGCTGTCTGGAGCGGCTCCCCCTTTGAACCCTGAACTGTTTGAAGGGATGGACAGGCGATACCCCAGCAGGGGGATAAAAAGGGACAGGTTCGCTAAGACAGACACACACGCCACCCGAGGTAACGAGACCCTGGAAGCAGTGCGCCTCTCACGAGTGGGTGAGAAGTGAAAAACGACAAGGGTGGAAAGGTACGATCAGCGGGAACCCGGTGTGTGTCCGCCCTTGCCTGGGTGCCGGGTTCACTGCAGAGGATCGACCGCATCTGGAGGAGGGGTCACAGTCGGTGACCTCAGGTGACATCACCAAGGACCCGCCCAAAAGTTGCTTGTGAGCCATCCCGCTGGTCTGTGAGTGAAGCCGTTCTGAATGATCAGTTGTTCCTGTTCTATCTCTCTCTTCCCCCACTTTGTCCATCGCCATGGCAACGATTACTGCGAACTGAACTACTAACTGGACTGAACTTTGAGTCATTTTGAAATTGGTCATTTACCCCTAGACAACGATAGAGCTTGATTGATGCTGTTATCTTAATTCTGTGCACATGTGTGGTTATCATTGTTGAATTGTTGCATTTATTATCCTTTCGATTACTGTGTTGCTTGTTTCTTTAATAAAACTTTCTTAGTTCTAGTACTCCAGACTCCAACTGAGTGATCCATTTCTGCTGGTTTGGCAACCCAGTTACGGGGTACGTAACACATTCCATTTCTGAATTGAACCCATGAACACTACCTCACTTTTTTTTCTTTTTTTTATTCTCTTTTTTGCACTAATTATTTAATGTCTTACTGCTTCTGTATATATTTATGTGTGTGTGTGTGTGTGTGTATACAAATCACAGTCAGGTTTATTTTCACTGGCATGTGTTGTGAAATTTGTTAACATAGCAGCAGCAGTTCAATGCAATACATGATATAGAAAGAGAAGTAAATTACAGTAAATATATATGTATGTTAAATTAAAAATAGAATGAAGTTATAGAAATTACATAAAAATAAAAATGAGGTAGTGTTCATGGGTTCAATGTCCATTTAGGAATCAGATGGCAGAGGGGACGAAGCTGTTCCTGAATCATTGAGTGTGTACCTTCAGGTTCCTGTATCTCTTCCTTGATGGTAGTAATGAGAAGAGGGGTCTTCAGGCTTCTGTATCTCCTCCCTGATGGTAGTAATGAGAAGAGGGGTCTTCAGGCTCCTGTACCTCCTCCCTGATGGTAGTGATGAGAAGAGGGCACGTCCTGGGTGATGGGGGTCCTTAATGATGGATGCTGCCTTGTTGAGGCACCACTCCTTGAAGATATTTTGGATACTATGGAGGCCAGTACCCAAGAAGAAGCTGACTAATTTTACAACTTTCAGCAGCTTTTTACGGTTCTGTGCAGTAGCCCCCCGCCCCCATACCACACAATGATGCAGCCTGTCAGAATGCTGTCCACTGAACAACTGTAGAGGTTTGTGAGTGTATTTGTTGACATGCCAGGTTAGACCCTCAGAAATCTTGACACCAAGGAACCTGAAATTGCTCACTCTCTCCACCTCTGATCCCTCTATGAGGACTGGTTTATGTTCCCTCGTCCTACCCTTTCTGAAGTCCACAATCAGCTCTTTCATCTTACTGATGTTGAGTGCAAGGTTGTTCGTGTGACACCACTCAACCGACTGGTATTTCTCGCTCCTGCACGCCCTCTCATCTCCATCTGAGATTCTACCAACAATGGTTGTATCATCAGCAAATTTATAGATGGTATTTGAGCTATGCCTAGCCACACAGTCATGTGTATATAGAGAGTAGAGCAGTGGGCTGAGCACAGTTGTCAGTGAGGAAGGGATATTATTATTAATCTGCACAGATTGTGATCTTCCAGTTAGGAAGCTGAGGATCCAATTGCAGAGGTGGGTACAGAGGCCCACGTTCTGTAGCTTATTTATCAAGATTGTGGGAATAATCGTGTTAAACACTGAGATATTGTCAACGAACAGCATCCTGACATAGGTACACGAGGAATTCTGCAGATGCTGGAATTTCAAGTAACACACATCAAAGTTGCTGGTGAATGCGGCAGATCAGGCAGCAACTTTGATGTGTGTTTCCTGACATAGGTGTTTATATTGTCCAGGTGATCTAAAACCGTGTGAAGAGCCATTGAGATTGCATATGCTGTGGGTCTAGGTCCTCGCTGAGGCAGGAGTTGATTCTAGTCATGACCACCCTCTCAAAGCATCTCATCACCGTAGATGTGATTGCTACCGGGCGATAGTCATTAAGGCAGCTCCCACTACTCTTCTTGGGCACTGGTGTAATTGTTGCCTTTGAAGCAGGTGGGGACTTGCTGCCGTAGCAGTGAGATACCAAGGAAGGGAATTGACACTGTGTAACACGCCTCCAAATAACTGAACTCCAAGTCAGAAAAGGTACGCTCGATCCTCTATTACGAAACCAGCAAAAACGAACGATCAAAAATAGCGATAATGAAATTAGCGATATCAGAGAAGTTTGCGCAATCAGTGGTCAACAATAATGCCCATTATGTGCTCACCCCCCTCTTTAACTAAAACTAGTGGAAAGCGTGAATACGTGAGTGACAACTCATTTGCTTCACAACCCATGTGGCAAAAGGGAGGGAGGAGAAGATGGCGGCGCGACGCAGCGCACGCGGCCATTCCGATTGAATATCAATGTGTAACTAGGGGTGCCGTGCACAATCCGGATTTGAATAGGAACATCTGGAGAAACTTCTGAAATGCCCGCTTCGCTGCTGCTGCTACTGCGCGATCGAGAATCTCTGGAGGGGAAGGCCCCAAATCCTCGGCTTTGCCTATCGCCTGTTGCCGGGGCCGGGGTCGAAGCGTTCGGCAGAGATGGTGCTCGGTGTCGAAGAGCTGGTCGGAGGCTCGGAGTTTTCAGACGGACTCGGAGTCGGACTGTGGTCGGATGCTTCCGGGATGCTGCATCGGCAAGTTTGCAGCGCTGGAGGTTCACCGTCTGCGTGAGATGTGGGACTTTCAAGAGACTTTGAGACTTTTACTGTGCCCATGGTCTGTTCTTATCAAATTACGGTATTGCTTTGCACTGTTGTAACTATATGTTATAATTATGTGGTTTTTGTTAATTTTTAAGTCGGTTTGTCATGTGTTTTCATGATATCATTCTGGAAAAACATTATCATTTCTTAATGCATGCATTACTAAATGACAATAAAAGGGGACTGCGTGTCCTCATAATCATAATCATAACCGTAAATTGCTGTAACCCAAAATAAAACGCACATCACCAAATAAAAGGCCTCTACATGTACATTTCTTTCTTTTTCAATCTTTTTATTCATTTCATAGAATGAAAATATAACAACAATATTACAAATAGTAGGAGATACATTGTTACAGTTAAAATAAATAATTATAAGAACAAATAATATAAATTGACGAAACTCCCAGTCGTGTAGAATAGGAATGAATAATACAAAGCAAAAAAACTGGAAAAAAAACATGAAAAAGAAAAAAAAACCCTATTCCAAAAAAAACTAAACTAAACAGAATTAGTCAACTAAACTAAAGACTTGGGCAGTACTAACAACTTAAAAATTACATTTTTTTACATTTCAAATTATAATTTATAGTTTTATTACTACGTATTGCATTGTACCGCTGCCGCAAAACAACACATTTCAAGACATATGCGGGTGATATCAAACCTATTTCTGATGTGCAACAAGTCACTTTGCATCCGCCTTTGCACCAGAGAAAAGCTCTATATCCTGTCCTCAAATTAAACCTGATTCTGATTCTGACTTTGCACTACTTATTTAATATAACTTTTTGATATTTATTTATTTACCATAATTCACAGTTTTTGGAATTATTGTGTATTGCAATGTACTGCTGCCACGAAACAACATCTTTCACAACATATGCCGGTGATATAAACCTGATTCTGATTCGGTAGCTTCTGCTTATTTTAGTCTGATCTGTTACTGAGTTTGACGAGGTCGTGACAGTTTTGAAATGAGTTGGTGTTCGGGTTTTGACGTCTTTAAATCCATCCAACTTGGGTTGCTTATATCTTCGCAATATTCCCGTAGCTGTATTGGTATTGCACAGTATATTGGTCCTGAGCTGGTGACTAATGAATTTTGATTTGTCATAATGCCTGTCGGTACGGTGCAACACTTTCATTTTAATGTAGCAAATATTATGAGCAAAATTTGGCTTTGAGGCACAAGTGGGCAGAAGTAGTCAGAATCAGAATTATTATCACTGCCCTACGATGCAAAGAGATAAAATTACTATAAATTTAAAAAAGTGTTTTTAAAAAAGAAGCTGGATTCATGGACTGTTCAGAGATCTGCTGGCAGAGGGGAAGAAGCTGGTCCTGAATCACAAAGGACTCACTTTCAAGAACGCTTCATCTCACGCTCTCAATATTTATTGTTTCTTTATTTATTATTATGTTCCTTCTTTTTGGATTTGCAAAGTTTGTTGTCTTCTGCACTCTGGTTGAATGGCCTTTAAATGATTCTGTTATGGTTATTATTCAATAGATTTGTTAAGATTGCCCACAAGGAAATGAATCTCTGGGTTGTATATGGTGATATACATGTTCTTTGATAAAAAATATTTACTTTGAACTTGGGCTTCCATACCTCCTCCCTGAGAAAAGATATGTTGACATTGGAGAGGGTTCAGAATTGGCTCTTGTCCCTCCTCCCTGATGGTAGTGATGAGAAGAGGGGTCTTCAGGCTCCCGTACCTCCTCCCTGATGGTAGTGATGAGAAGAGGGGCCTTCGGCCTCCTGTACCTCAGCCTCAGGGCTGCACAGAGTTGAGTACACATCATGGACAGCAAACAGAACTGGCCCAACCCTCGCCTCTGGTCCCAACACTTTTGTCTTTTCAATCCATCTGGCCCAGTGTTTAACTCGTCCAAACATCAGGTCATCCCTCACTCTGGAACAAAGGCCCTGTCGCACCGATGCACTCTGGGCCTGGACCCCGCTGCCATGTTTCAGCCTGTCCCTGATCGATATTGCTGATTCAGAGAAGTCAAAAGGTGGGGTCTGTGTTTCATGATAAAGTTTTAGTGGTGCCTGGATGCACCAATCTTATCACACTCCTATCCCCCCAAACTGAAACACCTAACGATTAAGTGCCGACCATTCTACTTACCAAGGGGGTTATCCTCTGAGACCCTGACCAAAGTTTACATACCTCCAAATGCCAATGTTAATCAGAGACTCAAGATAGTGAATTACCAAACAAGAAATAGTCCAATCCCGACACATTTCAAATCATAGTCAGGGACTTCAATCGGGCTTGTTTGGTGAATTCTCTGACCAATTATCATCAGCATATAACCTGCAGCACCAGGGGTCCCAAAACATTCGAGCACTGCTGTACCGTGTTTAGGACTGCCTGCTGTACCGTGCCTTGAGTGCATTTCGGGAAATCCGATCACTTGGCAGTCCTCCGACCTGCATTCAGACAGGGGCTAAAGAGCAAAGCTCTGGAGATTAGGACCAGGGGCGCAGTGCAGTGGGAGCTTACCGGAGCACTGCCCCAGCACCTCTGTAAAAAAAAAAGAGTCAAAATAAACAGGCAGGTAATTTAACAGCGGCCGCATATTAAATAGAGGGAATTTTACGGAAGTGGGGGTTGGGGAGAGGGGGTGGTGGCTGGTGGGGAAAATACTACTAATAACATTAGGATATTTGATCGTTTTTGGTGAAATTCTGGGGCTGTGACTGTTTTCGACCCGTTGTCCCAGCATACCCTGCTGTAGCCTCCCCCCATTTCACAGACCCTCAGTCTCTCTCCAGCACTCGTTGTTTTGAGCATTGTTCGCCGAGAATATAAAAACCTTAGATCTTTTGAAAAGTGGCATGCTGCTTGCCGAAGTGGGCCGTAAGGTCGGTAAGAACGAATCAAGCATTCGCACAATAAAGCTGGAAGAAGCTGAAATTCGTGGAAGTGTCAGTGCTACCCCTACAGCGGCAAAAATGGTCTCTCTGGTTCGTGACAAAGTGCTTGCAAAGACTGAGAAAGCATTAAGTGTCTGGCCAGAGGACATGTCACAGAAGCATATCCCTGTTGATGGTGAAATTATGCGTGAAAAAGCACTTAGCCTCTATGAGCACTACTGTGAGGGGAATTGAGGAGAGCTAGAGGAAGGAGTTTAAGGCTAGTAAGGGATGGCTGGCTAGATATGTAAAGCACTACAGCCTCAAGAACTTAAAGATCACAGGAGAATCGGCAGGGCAGATGTACCAAGTATCCTATTATGGAGCCGATGGAAGTACTGTACACGCTTGAAGTCTCTCAGAAAAAAAATTGTTGATCACAAACTATCAAAAGCTCACACTGCTGCTCTAGGTGTTGAAAATATAGCTAGTGAAGATGCTTTTGGAAAATTATGTGACACCATGAATGCTTCGCATCTAAAGGCAACTTGTTCAATTTTTCGTTCGGCATATTATTTAGCTCAGAATGACAGACCATACTCTGATCACTTTGGCTTATTGGAATTTCAAAAAAAATGGTATTGACATTGGAATTGGACTGCATTCCCACACTAGTGCTACAGAGATAATTAACCATATAGCCATTAATATGAAAAAGAAAATTTGCTAGCATATCATGCAGATAAATGTCAAATTTTCTGTTCTCATTGATGAATCAACAAGCCTGAGCATTAAGACCGCCCTAATAGTTTATTTGAAATGTGGAAGTGATAAGGAAGGTGATCCCCATTTTATGTTTTTAGATCTAATTCAACTGCCTGATCAGAAAGCTGCAACTATTGCTAAGCATCTATTGAACTGTCTCAATCACCATGGGTTTGATGACACTTACTTGAAACAGAACCTTGTAGCATTTGCTAGTGTTGGGGTGAGCGTAATGCTTGGTGTCAAATCTGGTGTTGCTACAATTCTCAAGGAACATAACACTGATACGTTAATTTGGCACTGTCTTAATCACAGATTAGAACTTGCAGTAGGTGATTCGGTGAGAGAAGTTCATGGAATAAATCATTTTCAATCATTTATGGACAAATTGTACTCTGTTTACAGTAGATCACCTCTAAATCAAAAGGAACTGTCTGAATGTGTCTCTCAACTAGAACAACAAATTTGCAAAATAGGCCGTGTTCTGGGCACCAGGTGGGTAGGTAGCTCGTTTTGAACAGTTTCAGCAGTGTGGCAAAATTACAAAGCACTGTGTTTTCATTTTGAAAAAGCAACGAAGGATGAAACAAGATCTGGGAGTGACAGAAAAACCGATGAAGGTCTGTTGAAAAGAATCTCTTCAGAACAGTTTCTGTTGGACTTAACTCTAATGTGTGACACGTTGCATGAACTTGGTTTACTGTAAGAGTGTTTACAGAAACACACTGCTACGATTGTTTATGCAGACAAACTGATCCAGCGGAGCATAAGACCACGGCATGGACTGAAAGAGCAACCTGGTACAAAAACTTTAGAAGCTCAAGAGGCTGTTGCAAAGGGGAAGTTTGGAGAAATTACCTTAACAAGCAACAATAAAATTATCTCCATTAATTATCTACAGTTTCTTACTAGTCTTACAAATGATTTGCAGCACCGTATGTTCACGGCAACATCCTTGAAAGGTTCTCAAACTTCTAAATCTCAAAGTATGTATAAATCCCTGCTAAATGAAATGTGTGTCCTTGATAAAGATAACCGGCCTGCTGAAATACCACCTAATTATGGAGAAGGTGCAATATCATCTCTCTGTAAGAGGTTTAAGCTTTCTTCTTCCTCTGTAATAAATGCCTTCAGAGATTATGTGGAGGATCATGGATGCCGCATCCCCCAAGATTTACGCTCATTACTGAGCTGTTCACAAGTTATTCCTATTAGTACTGCTGAGTGTGAGAGAGGATTCAGTCACATGAAGTTGATAATAACAACAACACGCTCAAGAATTCTCATAAATCATGTGTCAACACTTATGTTTGTTAAACTACACGGACCTCCTCTAGTTCAGTGGAACCCTGAGCCCTACGTCACATCCTGGCTGTGGTACCACAGATCAGCAGATGACACCAGGACAAGAGTTGCTTCAGACCCCCGAACACATATTACGCCTGACCCTTTGTGGAAATTATTGTGAAACTTCTCATTGGTGGCATTTGGTAAGTAGGTAATTATTTTTAAATTGGAAAAATACATGATTCGTCTTTTTCTTTACTTGCTTGATAATTATATTTTATGATAATTAGTGAGTGCAACTGTGCAATACTTTGTCATATTATTAAATTAAAGTAGTATATGTTTTATTGTACGTTACACACTGAAATGTAGAAATGTAGTGATAGGCTGTAATCTTGTTAATGTCTTAACTATCACTATATTTCTCTGGAGCTCTGGAATTCATATATTTCTTTCATCTTAGTTTAGTGCTTGACATTATAAGAAGCCCTACTTATATATACTGCATATGTCACACCCAATTTGTGTACCTGCTCATTACATGAATGGGGCAAGGAAGTTGCCCTGTACATGAAATGAGCAGGTACACAAATTGGGTGTGACATATATATATATAGAGAGGATATAGGAAATGGCAAGCATTTTGTCAGCTCCAGAACCTAAAAAATTAGCACTGCACCCCTGACTAGGACAACTAAAAGGTGGACACGGGAGGCAGAGGAGCGGTTACGCGATTGCTTTGAGTCAGTGGATGGGCCGTGGTGCAAGACTCATCAATGGATCTGAATGAATACACGATGTTGGTCACGGTCTTTGTAAAAACAGTTGTAGACGAGTGTGTTCCCACAAAATCATTCAGAGTCTTTCCCAACCAGAAGCTTTGGATGAACCGTGAGATCCACAGTTTACTGAGGGCCAGATCAGGTCTGGTGACCAAATAAGACACAAGAAGTCCAGGTACAATCTCTGGAAAGCTATCTCATGTGCAAAGTGGCAACTTTGGAACAAACTTGAATCACCGAAGGTTGCTCGACAGCTATGGTAGGGCTTGAATGCCATCAGCTGCTGTCAAATGAAACCAAGTAACATAGGTGAGAAGTCTTCGCTCCCAGATGAGCTCAATGCCTTCTATGCTCGCATTTTGACCATCAAAACATGAAGGAACCTTGACAAACTCCCACAGGCCCTAATGACCCTGTGATTGCAGTCTCCAAGGCCAATGAGAGAGCATTCTCCAGGAGCTGAATCCACAGACAGCACCCAGTCCAGATGGGGTACCCAGCTGACCTGTGCTGAGCAACTGGTTGGAGGGTTAAGTGCTACCTTTAACCTCTCGCTTCGGCAGTCCGAGGTATCCACCTGCTTCAAGCAGGCTTCAATTATACCGGAGTCTAAGAAGAATATAGAATGACCATTGTCCAGTAGCACTTGCATTCACAGTGATGAAGTGTTTTCAGAGGTTGGTGATGAAACTCATCAACTCCTGCCTGAGGACTGACTTGGATCCATTCCAATTTGCCTACCGGAGCAACTGGTCCACAGCAGATGCCACCATTGGCTCTTCACTCAACTCTGAAACATCTGGAGAGAAAAATGCATACATCAGGATGTTCCTATCATTCGATACTATCATTCCCCCAAAATTTCTCAATAAGCTTCAAGACCTTGGCCTCAGCACCTTCTTGTGCAGTTGGATCCTCCATTTCCTCACTTGCAGACCCCAGTCAGTCCGGATTGGCAAAAACATCTCCTCCACCATCTCCATCAGCACAGGTGCACCACAGGCTGAGTGCTTAGCCCCCGCTCTACTCGCTTTACGCTTATGACCGTGAGGCTAAGCAGAGCTCCAAATCCCATATTTAACTTTGCCGATACTGGTCGAATCAAAGGAGGTAACGAATCAACATATAGGAGGGAGATTGAAAATCTGGCTGAAAGGTGCCACAACAACAACCTCTCAGCAAGATCAAGGAGCTGATTATTGACTTCAGGAGGAGAAAGTTGGAGATCTGTGATCCAGACCTCGTCAGGGGATCAGAGGTGCAAAGGGTCAATAACTTTAAACTCCTCTGTGCTATCATTTCAGAGGGTCTGTTCTGGGCCCAGCACCCACGTGCCATTACATAGAAAGCACGGCAGCTCCTTTACTTCCTTAGGATTTGGCATGACATGTCAAACTTCGACAAGAGTTTGTATGTGTAGTGGGGAATATATTGTATATTGACTGGCTGCATCACAGGCTGGTATGGAAACACCAATTCTCCTGAACGGAAAAGCTGACAAAAGGTGGTGGATATGCCCCATCCTGGGTAAAGCCCTCCCAACCGTTGTGCACATCTCCGCGGAGCGCTGTCGCAGGAAAGCAGCATCGATCGAGGACCCCACCACCCAGACCATGCTCTCTTCTCACTGCTGCCATCAAGAAGAAGGTACAGGAGGTTCAGGACTCTCACCACCAGGTTCAGCAACAGATATTACCTCTCAACCATCAGGCTCTTGAACCAGAGAAGATAACTTCACACGCCCCATTTCTGAACTGTTCCCACAACCTTTGGACTCACTTTCAACTTTCAAGGACTCTTCATCTCATGTTCTTGATATATATTGTTTACTTATTTATTATTCAGATTCAGAATCACTTTATTGTCAATATGTGAAACGTACCAGAGTTGGTTGTGGTTCGGTGCCAAGCATAAAGCACAGGACAACACCATAACAGACAACATAATAGTACAAGAGAACAGTCATAAGCAATCAACGATTTGCAGAACAGTCACATGCGCAAATGTCAATAATCAAATTTTTGCACTACCTTACTTCCCATTTTTCAATTTTCTATTTATGATTTATAATTTAAATTTTTAATGTTTACTATCAATTTGTAATCCAGGGAGCGGGAAGCGCAGAATCAAATATCGCTGTGATGATTGTACGTTCTAGTACCAATTGTTTGGCGACAATAGAGTATAAAGTATAAATAAATGTGAACATGTGAACAGACTCAATAATTATCAACAGAACAAGGAGAGCAGGAAAAACTATTTAACGGATGACGTGCAGGGACGGTCAGGTAGTACACCTGAGTGAGTTTTGTTGGATAGCTAGGAAAGAAGCCTAGGAGATGATGTGTAGTCCTGCTGATTATAAGGAAAGATTGAATAGATTAGAACTTTATTCCTCAGAACGTAGAAGATTGAGAGGAGATTTGATAGAGATATACAAGATTATTAGAGGTATAGATAAGATAAATGCAAGCAAGCTTTTTCCACTGAGGTTGGGTGGAACTACAACCAGAGGTCATGGGCTAAGAGTGGAAAGTGAAAAGTTTAAGGGGAACATGAGGGGGAAATTCCTTCACTCAGAGGTCAATGAGAGTGTGGAACAAGTGGAGCATACAAACTCAATTACAATGTTTAAAAGAAGTTTCAATAAGTACATGGATGGTAGGGGAGAGGAGAGCTATGGTCTTTGATAATAAATTTAATTTGAACTTTCAACAAGAAAGTCTGAACTAGCACTGCAATTCTGGAAATGTAGCAAATTCAGACAAGCTGACAAACTGACTATCTACCCACTACATGGTCCCAAGACAATACATTTATACTTCTGGCTTGTATATTCCTCTAACAACCTTCATAAATGACATCCAGTTATCGTATTATTCCCAACAAGCGAAACTCTGCAGGTGCTGGAAATCTGAGCAACATGCGCATAATGTGGGAGGAACTCAGCAGGTCAGACAGCAAATATGGAAAAGAGTATAGTTGATGGGCCGAAATGTTGACTGTACTTTTCCTCCAGCATTTTTTTCTGTGTTGATTATATTATTACTGGTGTGCATAACAAGTTTCTGCACTTCAAAAACAAGAGCACTTTATTACCACAAGAGATTCTGCTGGAAATCCAGAGCAACATACAAAAGAAATGCTGGAGGAACTCAGTAGGTCAGGCAGCATCTAAGGAGAGGAATAATCAGTCGATGTGTTGGGCTGAGACCCTTCATCGGGCTGGAAAGGAAGGGGGAAGAAGCTAGGAGTGGGGGGAAGTGGTCCTGGTGATTTAATTTCCCTCTCAATCCCTGTAATCTTTGGTGCCCTCACTAATCAACAACCTATCAACCTCCGCTTTAGATATGCTCAATGACCTGGCCTCCACAGCCATCGGTGGCAACGAATTCCATAGATTCACCACCATCTGGCTAAAGAAATTCATCCTCATCTCTGTGCTAAAGCGTTATCTTTGCATGTGTACGATGTATGCTTATTAAAATTGTTTTGGTCTACAATGCTAATTATTGGACCATGGTGCAATAATATCACCTTGTAATCTAATCTCCAGGTTGGTTTGTTATCCTCCTGTATCACATGACTGTTACCAGGTAACCAAATCTATGCACTAGGGAGGATAGTAGGCTTCTGTAGGAGACTTGCCTGACTATAAATATGCTTGTATCCTTGGAAACCCTGGAAACTACAGGATATGTTTTGGGAAATAGTTAACTAGATGCAACCTATTTTTACTGGGCAAATATTCCACAGAAATCTGCTTTTGCAAAGCAGCTAATTGTTCTTGTATGATCTGCAGGATAAATGTACCTTTATAACCACTTCTGTCTCCAGTAATTGCATTAACAAATTACCATGACCGGCTTTCAAATGGTGGCTGTCAGTAATCGTGCTAAAGGGAGAACTATTTTGAGAATTGCCCTAGAGTCATAGAAAAGTACAGCACAGAAACAGGCCCTTTGACTGAGCCGTTTAAACTGCCTACTACCATCGATCTGCACGGGGTAGCCTTCCATGACCGATCCAAATTTCGCTTAAATGTTGAAATCGAGCTCGCATACACCACTTGCACTGGCAGCTCGTTCCTCACGCTCACAACCTTCTGAGTGAAAAAGGGTCCCCTCATGTTACATTTTAAACTATTCACCTTTCACCCTTATCCCATGACCTCTAGTTGTATTCCCACCCGACCTCAGTGGGAAAAGGCTGCTTGCGTTTACCCTATCTATACCCCTCATAAGGCACACACTCAGGGTTGTATATGGTGACATATATGAACTTTGATAATAGGATTTACTTTGAACTTAGATTAAAAATTTAAAATAAAATTACAAAGTTAGCAGTAGCTTGTCTTTTTTTTCTTCTTTTGCCAATTATGGATCTTTTAACCCATGCCTTCGAGAAGTTTCTAACTCAAGATAAAGTTTCTAACTTAACATAAAGATCCATTTTGCAAATCAGCTGCTGTATTTGGTTTGGATTATCTCAACAGCAAACAGATGATCCATTGTTCAGGAACAGAATGAAATCATTATGCCTCACATCCCGTGCTTAAGGATTTAATTGGTCAGCTTCTGCAAATAAACCTTTTCCTTAAACTGTAACTCAGGAAACTAACTAAAAGCAGGTTTGGCAAATTTATCTGGGGTCCATATGGTTCTGCTGGAAATGCTCTCCTAACTTTGAGGAGGCACAAGAGTCTCCAGATGCTGGTAATCTGGAGTAACATAATGCTGGCCTGGATTGGGAAAAGCTCCAGAGGGTTGTAAACTCAACCAGCTCCATCAGGGGCATAAGCTTCCCTACCATCAAAGACATCTTCAAAAACTGAGCCTCAAGACGGAGGCATCTATCATTAAGGACCCCCACCATCCAGGACATTGCTACCATCAAGGAGAATGTACAGTAGTACGAAGGCACACACTCAATGTTTTAGAAAGAGCTTCTTCCATCCACCTTCAGGTTTCTGAACAAGAACCCACAAACATGTACAGTAACACACATCAAAGTTGCTGGTGAACGCAGCAGGCCAGGCAGCATCTCTAGGAAGAGGTACAGTCGACGTTTCGGGCCGAGACCCTTCGTCAGGACTAACTGAAGGAACAGCTAGTAAGAGATTTGAATGTGGGAGGGGGAGGGGGAGATCCGAAATGATAGGAGAAGACAGGAGGGGGAAGGATGGAGCCAAGAGCTGGACAGGTGATTGGCAAAAGGGATATGAGAGCATCATGGGACAGGAGGCCCAGGGAGAAAGAAAAGGGGGAGGGGGGAAAAGCCCAGAGGATGGGCAAGGGGTATAGTGAGAGGGACAGAGGGAGAAAAAGGAGAGAGAGAAAAAGAATGTGCGTATATAAATAAATAACGGATGGGGTACGAGGGGGAGGTGGGGCATTAGCGGAAGTTTGAGAAGTCAATGTTCATGCCATCAGGTTGGAAGCTACCCAGACGGAATATAAGGTGTTGTTCCTCCAACCTGAGTGTGGCTTCATCTTGACAGTAGAGGAGGCCGTGGATAGACATACCAGAGTGGGAATGAGACGTGGAATTAAAATGAGTGGCCACTGGGAGATCCTGCTTTCTCTGGCGGACAGAGCGTAGGTGTTCAGCGAAACGATCTCCCAGTCTGCGTCGGGTCTCACCTATATATAGAAGGCCACATGCACAGTACCTCAGTTTTTTCTCTCTGTTTACACTAATTATTGTAACTTACAGTAATTTTTTTTAACGTACTGCATTGTACTGGCTCATTCCATGACGTATGTCGATAATAAACCTGATTCTGGGCCTGGAGGAACTCAGTGGTCAGGCAGCATCTATGGAGGGAAGACAGCACTCGTCATTTCAGATAGAGACCCTTCTTCTGTACTGAACGAAAGAGGGGAGAGGGCCAGTATAAAAAGATGGAGGAAGGGGTGGATCCAGATGAGATACACTTTGAGGATGTGTGCTTAGCCCACCTGCTCTATTCTCTCTACACGCAAGACTGTGTGGCTAGACACAGCTCAAACACCAACCGTACATTTGCCAGTGTCGCAACCGTCGCTGGCAGAACCTCAGATGGCGACGAGATGGATTACAGGAGTGAGACAGATCAGCTGGTTGAGTGGTGTCACAACAGCAATCTCACCTTCAACATCAGTAAGACCACAGAATTGATTGTGGACCTCAGGAAAGGGAAATCGAGGGAACCTACACCAGTCCTCGTTAGGATGTCAGTGGTGGAAAGGGTGAGCATTTTCTAGCTCCTGGGTGCCAACATCTTCGAAGAGCTGTCCTGGGCCCAACACATTGATGCAACTATTATTGAAATCAGTGAGGATGAGAGCAGAAGGTGAGTGGGTGCTCAGTGTCATCTGCCTACATTTGACTGATCGCTCTCTCCCTCTTGCTTCCTGGTGATGGAGGAAGGTGACAGCGCTTGACTTGACTTTCTACCTCTCACTTGATGCTGCCGGAGGGTGGTGCTGGAGTTCTTGGGTCTTGGGCAAGGGTTAATCGCTGCGGTTTGTGCTTTGGACTCTGACGCTATGATGTGCTTCTGGTTTCTGGTTACTTTCCTATACTCTGCGCCCTCCTATTTTGTGTGATTTTGATTGGGACAGACTGGCTGTGGGGCCTGCAGCCGATAAACTGCACAGCACTAAACTAAACTGAACATTCCCAGACCTTTTCAATGACCCTGCAGTTTCATGTTTTCTATTCTGTTTTATTGCTCATTTTTTGCTGTTTGCGTGATTTCTTTTTTTTGCAACTTGGGTGCTTGACGTTTTTTTTTAACGTGTTCCATGGTGTTTCTTTGTTCCGTGGCACGCCAGCGGCTGTTTTCTTTAGAAGCTTAAGGAGGTTTGATTTGTCACCAAAGACACTGGCAAATTTCTACAGATCTACCATGGAGAGCATTCTAACTGGATGCCTCACTGCCTGGTATGGAGCTGCCAATGGAAAGGATCTGAAGTTCAAGTTCATTGCCATTCAAATCTACACATGTATACAACTAACTGAAAGAATGTTCCTCTGGGACCAATGTGCAACATACAGTACATCAAATAAGATTAACACAATAATATTAACAGATAATTCAACAGGTCTGACTATCTAATCTGTCTATCTGACTACCTAACTATCTATCTCTCTATCTGACTATCTATCTATCCATCTGACTATCCCCCTGATTTAATCATGGTCTAATCACGGGACAATTTACAATGACCAATTAACCAACCAACCAACCAGTACATGTTTGGCCTGTGGGAGGAAACCAAGGCTCCCAGAGGAAACCCACACAGTTATGGGGAGAACGTACAAACTCTGTGCAGGCAGTAGCAAGAATATTAGCAATTATGGCCATTTTTAAGGATGCACCGTACTGCTGCCACGAAACAACAAATGACATGATGTGCCAGTGATAATAAACTGATTTCCCACACCAACATGTCTGTCCACAATTAAATGCAACCAAGAGGAAAGCACCTTGTATTCCACCTGGGCACTCTCCATCCTGGTGGTATGAACATTGAATTCTCAAACTGCTGTTGACTGCTCCCCTTCTATCCCTTTCCTTCTTTCCCAGCCCCATCACCAGATCTCATTCCCCTCCACCGCCATTTCCATCCGCCCATCACCCACACACTCCTCCCATTGGCCACATCCCCATTCCATTGTCCACCTTCTCCTCCTATCGGATTTCAGCTTCAGCCCTTTGTCTCTTGGCCTATCATCTCCCGGTTTCTTACTTTCCTATTCTCTGCTCCCGCCTCCCTCACCTGTCAATCACCCTGGATCGACCTATCACTTGCCAGCTGTTGCCCCAACCATCTGACCCCATGGGCAGAACATATAAACTCCTTACAGAGAGTGGGGGGGATTTAACCCAGGTCGCTGGTGGTCTGATAGCATTATTCTAAACACTAACAAACTTCTATAGATGTGTGATGGAGACTGTATTGACACAGCCTGCTACGGAATCACCAATGCCCTCACAAAAAGTCTTACAAAAAGTAGTAGATATGGACAAGTCCGTCATAGGTGAAGTTGGTTCTTTTCAAAGCCGACAAACTTCTATAGATGTGCAGTGGAGAGTGTATTGACTGGTTGCATCACAGCCTGGTATGGAAACACCAATGCCCTTGAATGGAAAATCCTATGAAAAGTACTGGATACGGCCTAGTCCGTCATGGGTAAAGCCCTCCCCACCATTGGGCACATCTTCATGCAGCACTGTTGCATCATCAGGAACCCCCACCATTGAGACCATGCTCTTTTCTGGCTGTTGTCATCAAGAAGAAGATACAGGAGACTCGGGACTCTCACCACCAGGTTCAGGAACAGTTACTACCCCTCAACCATCAGGCTCTTGAACCAAAGGGGATAACTTCACTTGTCCATCACTGAAATGTTCCCACAACCAATCGACTCACTTTCAAGGACACATATTTGTTTTGCCGGATCATTGGCTTAATCCAAAAACCCTTGCCTACCTGACCAAATTGCAACCAGGCAGGAAGGTACAAGGGCCTCAGGTCCCACACCACCGGGTTCAGGAACATTTATGACCCTTCGGTCATCAGGGTCCTGAACCAGCACAGATAACTTCACTGGCTTCACCTGTGAGCTGATTCCACAACCTATAGTCTCACTTCCGCGGACTCGTTACAACTCGTTCTCAGGATTACTTATTTGTATTTGCTCAGTTAATCTTCTTTCGCACAGTGTTTGCTTGTCAGTCTTTGCGTAGTGCGGTTTTCAGTGATTCTGTTGTATTCCTGTGAATGCCCGCAGGAAAATGAATCTCGGGGTTGTATATGGTGACATAGACGTACTTTAATAATAAATTTATTTTGAACTTTTGAACTTCAAACTTTGAAAATTGCCTAGGAGCAGCTGCTGGGAAGGAAACTGATCTTTGTGCGGTGTGATTGCCACGATGGGATCTACAGTGGGTGGGGAAGTGTTCTAGAGGGAATCCATGCACAAGAGGGGGTTAACTGTTTCTGAAGGTTTTTAAGCCCATTACATTTGTTCTTTTATCAGTTGTTCCCGCATCTTTTTTGTGTAGTATCAGTCTTTTAATATTATTTATAAACCTCCCTAGGACAGGAATCCTTGGAGCTTGAATTGATCCTTACCCCGGAATGATAAAGTACTTTCTCTTTCCAGAAATGCTGTGTATTGCAAAGGACGCGGACAATCTGACAGACTGCACTATCTACAATGAGTCTTCGACATGTGACGGTAAGAGACTTGATGGTTGCCTCTTATACGGTGAAGTGAATCCGAAAAGGATTCCATAGTTACGAGAGATTCTGCAGCTACACACACACACACACACACACACACACACAACACCAAGTCAGGCAAGGTCTATGGAGAGTATGGAGAGTAATAAACAGTAGACGTTTCAGGATGAAACCCTTCTTCAAGAGGCCTGGAACATCAATGGTTAATTTCCCTCCATTGATGACACCAGTAGGAACAAACTGAAAGGTCACACAGAGTTGATGTTCAAAATCAAAATTAGGTTTAACATCACCAGCATGTGATGTGAAATTTGTTAACTTCGCAGCAACAGTTCAATGCAATACATAATATAGAAGAAGAAAATAATAATAATAATAAATAAGTAAATCATTTACAGTATATGTATATTAAATAGATTAAAAAACGTACAACAAGCAGAAATACTATATATTAAAAAAGTGAGGTAGTGTTCACTGGTTCAATGTCCATTTAGAAATTGGATGACCGGCATATGTCGTGAAATTTGTTGTCTTTGCAGCAACAGTTCAATGCAATACATAATCAATATAGAAAATCAATCAATCACAGTAAGTATATATGTGTTTATTAAATAGTTAAATTAAAAATAGTGGAAAAACAAAAGTGAGGTGGAGTTCACGGGTTCATTGTCCATTCAGAAATGAGATGGCAGAGGGGAAGAAGCTGTTCCTGAATCACTGAGTGTGTGCCTTCAGGCTCCTGTACCTCCTCCCTGATGATAACAATGAGAACAAAGTATGTCCTGTGTGATGGGGGTCCTTAATAATGGACACTGCTTTTCTAAGGCATCGCTCCTTGAAGATGTCTTGGATACCATGGAGGCTAGTGCCCATAATGGAGCTGAGTAGTTTTACAACTTTCTGTGGCTTCTTTTGATCCTGTGCAGTAGTTCCCTCCCACCCCCCGCGCCCCCCCCCCCAATAGCCGAGAGTGATGCAGCCTGTCAGAATACTCTTCACGGTACATCTGTATGGGCGGTTTATTAAAGACTGCTGTGCACCAGGAGCAGAGCCACCCGAGCTTGACTTTGGTACAGGTTTTGCATTCTCATTTGACGAGATTACCAGCAAAACTCCATTTGGATAACAGAATGGTGGCTACAGAAAGACTTAATAAAGTAACAGAGTAGGTTCTGGTTATACAGTAAAGTGATTATCCAGAGGTCTAACAGCAAATCCAATCGTGTTACAACAATGGGTGCATGTTATCATTTAATGAAGTTCATGAAAAGGGGGTCGTTGCTACTGCCTTCCTTGTCTCTACTCAATCCAATTTTTCAAGTCAAGTCAAGTTTAATGTCATTTAACTATATACATGTATACCGACAAATGAGACAACGTCTCTCTGAATCAGGGTGTAAACCACAGTAGTATACATAACATACAAAACACAAAATAACTTATGAAAGTAAGAATTAGAATCTACAGATGGATTATGCATAAGTAAACAAAGTAAAGTGCATAAATTAAATATTGTCGGATACAGAACAGATTAACCAATGTGGCAGGGAGTTCAGAAGCCTAATGGCCTGAGGGAAGGAACTGTTTCTCTTCCTGACTGTTCTTGTTTTTATGTACCAGAATCTCCTGGATGATGGTAGAAAGTCAAAGAGGATGCTGGATGGATGGGTGGGATCCCTGATAATACTAGGGGCCCTGCATACGCAGCGCTCCTGATAAATGTCCCCGATGGATGGTAGGGAGATGGCCGTTCTCACAGTCCCTTGTAGGCACTTCTGCTCTGATGCTCAGCTGCTCCCATACCAGATGGAGATGCAACTTGTCAGGACAATCTCAATGGTGCTCCTGTAAAATTCCGTTATGATGGGGGGTGGGGAGGGAGCCTCGCTTGCCTCAGACTCCTTAGAAGACTGCTGTGCCTTCTTCTTCAGGAAGCTGAGATTGAGGGACCAGGTGAGGTTATTCTCAGCTACTAAAATTTCTATTACAATAATGGGTGCCTGCTGTAACATAATTAGTGAATTTACTAGAACTTGGGGCTCATCGCTGCTACAAGTCTATACATCTAGGGCAATACCCTTTTCTACAGGAAGTTTTGTTCTGAGTGCAGGATGGTGGAGATTTGCAGAGGAGAGAGACTCAAAAGTTTGTGCATAAACAGCCATCTTGTTAAGGAGTAACCTGAAACGGGTTTGGTTTAGTAAGGCATTTTAATGAAGTTTGGGAATAATATCAGTGGGTATTTCCTTGCTTGATCTGTGTGGATTTAGATTAGGGGTTCCCAGCCCGGGGTCCTTCGACCCTTGCTTAATGGTATTGGTCCTACGCATAAAAAAGTTGGGAACCCCTGCTCTTGGCTGTGCACATCACTGTTACCACATCAGCACAATTCACGTCCCTGGTTAACTAGTTATTAGTCCTTACTGTTCTTTGTCCTAGCCGGCCGGTGGTGTAGTGGTATCAGTACCAGAGTTTGAGACAAGTGGTCCCGGGTTCAAATCTGACCAGCTCCTTTTTCACTTTCCATCCGTGCTGGGTCGAGCATTGAGCTAGCAACTCAGCCTCGTAAAAAAACAGACAAAATGTTATCGAAATGACAGGGTTGCCGCCCGATGTGCCTCAAGGCACGGAAAGGATCAATAATTTGTTCCCCTACAACAGAGCCTGCCTTACTGAGTTTGTGTTTATTCACTTTGGTTTAGAGTCCTGGTGCCAGGCACGATGTTAGAAGAAACAACTATTATGCGGCCTTTGTTTCTACCCCTGAGTTTCTTTAATATTGCCATGGTCATATCGAGCTATGGGATGTCCCTGTGTGATCCACCTGTCAGATTATTATCATGCTCAATCTTTCAAATAAATTATATTTCAAACATTTTGAAAGTTATACTATTTCAGATAAGTAATAATTGGCCACAAATGGGACTTCCTGGTGGTCAAACATTTTAATTCTGATTCCCATTCCCGTTCTGACATGTCAGTCCGTGACACCCTCTTGTGCAAAGAAGAGGCCACCCCCAGTGTGGAGGAGCAACAGCTTATACTCCATCTGGGTAGCCTCCAACCTGATGGCATGAATATTGATTTCTCCTTCCAGTGAACAAATTTTTCCCCCTCCACCCTCTTCCTCTATTCCCCACTCTGACTTTTACCTCTTTTCATCTGTCTATACCTCCCCCGGGTCCTCTCCTCGTTCCCTTTCTCCTGTGGTCCACTCTCCTCTCCTATCAGATTCCTTCCTCTCCAGCCCTTGACCTTTCCCACCCACCTGGCTTCACCTATCACCTTCCAGCTATCCTCCTTCTCCTCTCCCCGCATTTTTATTCTGGCATCTCCCCCCTCCCCCCACTTCTCTGTCCTGAAGAAGGGTCTCGGCCTGAAATGTCGACTGTTTACTCTTTTCCATAGATGCTGCCTGACCTGCTGAGTTCCTGCAGCATTTTGTGTGTGAGTTGTTCTGGATTTCCAGCACCTGCAGACCTCCTCATGTCTATAATATTTAATGCTGGCAGGGCAGTGGTGCTAATGGCATTCTGTTTCTTCCAAGACACTTTCGACGTCCTTGCTATTCCATCTTTCACCAATTTCTAAAAAGTTGCTGTATCAGGTCAAATATTATAATGCTCAGAGCCGGTAACATTTGGTGGGTTTAAAGAAGAGTGATCAGTCTGGAAGGTCCACCTTCTCTCATGTTGTAATATACCTCCAGCATTCTTGGCTCTTTGGTTCTCAGCATCTGCTCAATTTTGCACTTGGGATGAACTTTGCCCTCTGCAGTTCAAAAATCAGAATCAAGTTTAATATCTTTGTGGCAGCAATACAATGAAACACATAGAATAGAGAAAAACTGAATTACAGCATATATATATTAGTTAATTTAAATAAGCAGTGCAAAAAATAGAAATCAAAAAGTAGTGAGGTAGTGTTCATGGGTTCAATGTCCATTCAGAAATCGGATGGCGGAGGGGAAGAAGCTGTTCCTGAATCATTGAGTGTGTGTCTTCAGGCTCCTGTACCTCCTCCCTGATTGTAGCAATGAAAGAGGGCGTGTCCTGGGTGATGGGGGGTCCTGAATGATGGATGCTGCCTTTTTGGGTCATCGCTCCTTGACGATGTCCTGGATACTACGGAGGCTTGAACCCAGGATGGAGATGACGTAGCAGCTGACTCTGCAGCTAGTTTCGATCCTGTGCTGCCCTCGCCCCACACCCCCCCATACCGAATAGTGTTGCAGCCAGTTAGAATGCTCTCCTCAACACATCTGCTGAAATCTTTGAGTATCTTTGGTGACATATCAAATCTCCTCAAACTCCGAATGAAATATAGCCACTGTCATGCCTTCTTGGTAGCTGCATCAATATGTTGAGTCCAGGTTACATCCTTAGAAATGTTGGCTCCCAGGAACTTGTAGTTGCTCACCCTTTCCACTTTGGATGGACTGTGCCCGAATTTGCGCTCAGGATGGAATTCCGAAGAATGAGAGGAGATCTTAGAGAAACATATAAAATTATGAAAGGGATAGATAGATAGAGACAAGAAAGTTGTTCCCAGGTAGGTGAGACTAGAACCAGGGGACATAGCCTCAAGATTTGGGGGAATAGATTTAGGACGGAGATGAGGAGGAACTGCTTTTCCCAGAGAGCGGTGAATCTATGGAATTCTCTGCCCAGTGAAGCAGTGGAAGCTACCTCAGTAGATATATTTAAGACAAGGCTGGATAGATTTTTGCAGAGTAGGGGAATTAAGGGTTTGGGGGAAAAAGCAGGTGGGTGGAGATGAGTCCATGGTCAGATCAGACATGACCTTATTGAATGGTGGAGCAGGTTCGACAGGCCGGAGGCTGACTCCTGCTCCTATTTCTTATGTTCTTATCCTTGAATTTGCATTTGAGTTGGACTTTGCTGGATTTTGCACTTGGGTTACTTCCCTTCCCAAGGTCCAGTAGGGAGGAACTAAGGTTTTATTAGAACTAGAGAGTTGGAACCAAGCATGACAAATTAGAGAGGAGAGTGCCTGAGATGTGTGTGGGGGGTGGGGGGGGAAGATCAAGAGTGGATGACACAAGTGATAGTGTACCATCTGAGAAGGCGGTGAAGACTTAATTATGCCCGTCCCAAAGAGGTGTAAATGAGGCTGTTGGCTAGATGGATTCGCTCTGGAGCAATGGGAAATCTTCCAAAAGATTTGGCTAAAAATCCTCTTTAGTCCATCTGGTTTTAAGGTTTAAATCAATTGAAGTTACTACTTGTTCCTGAGCAAGTGTATTCTGGACTTGTGAACAAACATTTTTTTACCTCGAGGAGAGCAGAAAATGAAGGAGCTGCCTTGACTTCCTGACTGTGGCAACATTAGCTGTCTTTGATCTTTTACCATCACCCCTCGAGTCCATCCTTGCCCATCCCAGAGCAGCAGTCTTGGTGGTGTAGAAGGTTGTCGATGGTTACGACGGGACATGGATAGGATGCAGAGCTGGGCTAAGAAGCAACAGATGGAGTTCAGAGCAACACACGCAAAACACTGGAGGAACTCAGCAGCCCAGGCAGCGTCTATGGAAATGAATAAACAGTCAACGTTTCGAGCTGAGCCCCTTCTGAGAAGGAAGGGGGAAGACGCCAGAATAAAAAGGTGCAGGGAAGGGGAAAGAGCTGGGATGTGGTAGGTGCATCAACATGGGGTAGATGGGCTGAAGGGCCTGTTTCTGTGCTGTACTTTTCTACGACTCTATAACACAGGACGTCAATAGGGGTTGGAGGAGCAACACTTTCTCTAACTTCCAGTACTTTCTGCCCCTTACCCTTCTCCCTTTCTCCATTCAACAGTCTGGTTTCCCTCTCACCCCTTCTCCTTACCTGCCTATCACCTCCCTTTTTACCCTCCTCCTCTTTCTCCCAAGGTCCACTCTCCTCCCCTATCAGATTCCTTCCTCTTCAGCCCTTTCCCTCTTCCACCTATCACCTGCCAGCTTCTCACTTCATCCCCACCCATTTCCCCCCTCACCTGGTCCCACCTATCACCTCCCAGCTTCTCACTTCATCCCCACCCATTTCCCCCCTCACCTGGTCTCGCCTATCACCTCCCAGCTTCTCACTTCATCCCCACCCATTTCCCCCCTCACCTGGTCTCACCTATCACCTCCCAGCTTCTCACTTCATCCCCACCCATTTCCCCCCTCACCTGGTCTCACCTATCACCTGCCAGCCAGTACTCATCTCCCCATCCCCACAACTTCCCATTCTGGCTTCTGCCCTCTTTCTTTCCTGTCCTGATGAAGGGTCTCGGCCTGAAACATTGATTCTTTATTCGTTTCCATAGATGCTGCCTGACCTGCTGAGATCCTCCAGCATTTTGTGTGTGTGTGTGTGTTGATCAGCATTCTGATGTTTCTATTGGCTTTAAGACAGCTGGTTGTTTTAAATTGGGTGGCAGGTTGGAGATACGCCTCTACCAAAGGAGGTGTAAGGCGTTCCTTCCCTCTGCTGGCCTGCTGGTCACCCTTGGGCAAGGTGTATCACCAACTTAGCACCTTCCCCCCTCGATCAGGGCCTTGTGAAGCCATGGAGCAGGTAGTGGATGAGCAGCTGGTGCATATCACAAGTCCTGGAAGGACTGGGAAGGGGGAAGAATTTAGAGTGAGGTGAAGGGAGGTAAAAGTACAAGCTGGAAGGTGATGGGTGGGTCCAGGTGAGGACAGAAGGTGGGTGAGTGGGGTGAAATGGGGAGGTGATAGGTGGGAAAGGTCAAGGGCTGAAGAAGAAGGATTCTAATTGGAGAGGGAGTGGATCATGGGAGAAAGGGAAGGAGGAGGGGACCCAGGGGGAGATGATGGGCAGGTGACTAGAAGAGAAGGGATAAGATGGGAGCCAGAATAAGGAATGGAAAAAGAAAGGAGGAGGAGGAGGAGGAGAAATTACCAGAAGTTAGAGAAATCATTGTTTATGTTGGCAGGATGGAGGCTACCCAACTGGAATATGAGGTGTTGCTCCTCCAACTTGAGAGTAATTTTATTGTAGCCAGAAGCGAGATATTCCTGAGCAACTCTCAAAAAATACTGGAGGGACTCAGCAGGTCAGGCAGCACCTGTGGAGAGGAATGAACAAGGATCGTTTCAGGCCAAGACCCTTCTTCAGGCCTGGAAAGGAAGGGAAAAGATGACAGAATAAAAAGGTGGGGGGGAGGGGAAAGAGGTGATAGGTGAAGCCAGGTGGGTGGGAAACATCAGGAGAGGAGAGTGAACCACAGGAGAAAGGGAAGGAGGAGGGGGCCCAGGGGGAGGTGATAGGCAGGTGAGGCCAGAGTGTTGGGGGGGGGGAAGAGTGGATGAGAGGAGGGAGAGGTGGGGAAATATTTTTTTACTGGAAGAAGAAATCACCGTTCATGCCATCAGCTTGGATATGCCTGACCCTT
The DNA here is from genome assembly GCF_963921235.1 of Mobula hypostoma. NCBI lineage: Eukaryota > Metazoa > Chordata > Chondrichthyes > Myliobatiformes > Myliobatidae > Mobula > Mobula hypostoma. The sequence goes on from NC_086124.1 coordinate 4,127,608, forward strand.
TTCTCCAGTAAGTTTGGTTTTGGATGCAGAATGGTAGGTGTTTGTAAAGGAGTTGTGCCTAAGAGAATTCAAAAGTTTGTGCATTAACAGTCCTTGTTTAGGACTAACCTAAAATGGGGTTGGTTTAGTAAGGCATTTTAATGAAGATTGCAAATGTATTCATGGGTATTTCCTTGCTTGATCTGGGTTGGTTTAGATCACGGCTTCCCAATGTGGGGTCTACCTACCCCTCACTGATGGTATTGGCCCATGGCATAAAAAAGATTGGCAAGCCTTGGTTTAGGTGGTCAACATGACGATTCATATCTGTTCTGAAATTAACCTGAAATAATCCATTGAATTTTTGTAGGTTAAATAATTTTCAATTAATTGCCTATAACGTTTATAAAGCTCGTCCCTTTTACCTCCTCTTTCGGTTAAGGTGGAGTTGCATTGCATTCCTGATCGATTTTTTTAAGTTACTATCCCCTTTCTCTTCTCAGTATGAGATCTTCGTTCTCTAGATGAAAGGTTATTGGATATTTATGACACATTGCAGCATCTGATGACTGATTGCTCCATTTTAATCCAGTTCAGCTGATTTATGAAAGCGTTTTAAACGCCGCAGAAATTTCATCGATCCTTCAGTGGTACTTTGTTTATGGGGAAAGTATTGTGTTACCATTATCTTCTGCATTTCTTTTCCTTAATAACTGTCAAGAGTGCTGCAGTAATTAACATTTTGAGGGGGTGGATATACTTTCATAAGTGATTCACCAGGAAATCTGTCAATGAAGAAGTTGAGAGTCTCAGGAAAGAGAAATGCAGCGAATTTGAAGGATCAGAAGAAATTTTACAATAAGATTTGTCTCCTGTGGGTAACTGCTTGGAAGAATGGATAATCAGCAAACTTATTTGTTTCAGTTAAAGTCAGAATTGCATCTGTACAGAACATTCCTGTAAATACAATTATTATCTCCTCAGTTCTACAGCTAACCTCTGTTCCAACCACCACCATCACTAGCACCACGACCGTCTCCAGTACTACAGGTAAAATCAAACAACTGACATATTACCCCAGTGGAATAAAGCAAGTATTATATATTGATTAGACTATACGAAGCCTGCCTCACTGGTAGAGCTGAAGAGCAGCCCGAGTGTTGGCTGACTTTGCTTGAAGCTGCCTCCTTTCAATGGGAGAAGGGAATTCTCTCAATGCGGTTCCATCTGGAGTTGGGAATGGGAAAATGTATTTGGAGTACTTTCCAAATTCCAGCACTGCAGATTCACCATCCTCTGGCTAAAGAAATTCCTTCTCATCTCTGTTCTAAAGGGACATCCTTCTTTTCTAAGGGTTTGCCCTCTGGTCCTAGACCCTCCCGCTATTAGAAACATCTCCAAATCCAATCTATCTATATTGCACAAACTCAAACATTTCTGCCTAACCAGGGCGTCATGGATGTTGGTACTTTATTGTCCTCAATGACTTTCCGTGTTTAAGGATTGAAGGAGGCTTGCTTTCCCTGGTTTTGTGGACTCTGAGGTCGGAGGCAGACTGTCCCCCTTCCCCCAACAGATGGAACCGGAGGGACCTGATTGGGTGGATGGTTTGTGAGATGTTCTGTGTCTGCTGTTTACCCAGGGCTTTTTATTTGTGTGTGGTCCTGATGAATGGCCTCTGATTTCCCAGTGCCACCTTGAGCAATCTCAGGGTTATGGGACAGACGTTCTCGGGTATTAGTGAAGTTGGTGGTTCCCTTCAGGGAGGATACGAGCACGTCCTTGAAATTTTCCCTCTGTCAGTTCCTGAATAGGCACATGGAGGATTATGTGGGAGGGAAGAGTTAGGTTGATCTTAGAGTAGGTTAAGTGCTTGGCACAAAGTTGTGGGCCGAAGCGCCTGAATTGTGCTGTAAGGTTCTAAATTCTGCGTTTGCCTGACATTATTTCTCATTACAGAGCTTGAAATAGGAAGCCTGGTGGATGAGCGAGTGGAGAGGCTTGCTCAGTGTTCTGGTTCGTTGTAACTAGGGCCTTCAGGTCCCTGCTGGGGGCAGTCCCCGTCTCAGGGCACAGGCCCACCGGTCTGAGGTCCTGACCGCCAATTATTCCTTTCCTTAACTGACCCAAAGGCTGTGCTAGTGTGTACTGAGGGGCAGTGATGGATTTTACTGGTGTGTACTGAGGGGCAGTGATAGATTTTACTGGTGTCTGTCTGTGTCAGAAGGTAGCCCTCCGTGTATGGGAAGTGGCCCAGTTACTCCGGGGCTTCTATGAGTTTTGATGAGCGATGTGATATTGTGGGGGGGAAGAAGGTTAGTGGAAGAGCTGTGTCTTTCAGATGCCATATCCCAGCTTTAAAAAAAACAGTCTCAGAAACAATCACACAAAATGCTGGAGGAACTCAGCAGGTCAGGCAGCATCTACGGAGAGGAACGAATAGTTGCCACTTTAGGTTGAGACCCTCCGTGCTGATGAAGGGTTTCCGCCCAAAACATCAACTGCTTATTCCCCCTCCATAGCTGCTGTCTGACCTGCTAAGTTTCTCCAGCATTTTGTGCGTGTTACTGTGGAATTTCAGAATCTGCAGAATCTCTTGTGCTCAGGAGCGAATGTTAACATCACTGAAATCTTAAGGATAGTGGCTTTGTGTCCGTGAAGAGATCCCCGTGACTGCGTGGGTTTCCTCCGGGTGCTCTGGTTTCCTCCCACAGTCCAAAGGCATACTGGTTGGTAGGTTAATTGGTCATTGTAAATTGTCCTGTGATTAGTCTAGGGTTAAATCGGGGGATTGCTGGGTGGCGTGGTTCAAAGGGCCAGAATGGTCTATTCTGAGCTGCATCCCGATTAATAAATAAATAAGGGACACTTTTATATGTCTAAAAAACTGAGGTTTCCATCTCAGACACAATAGTTTTCTCAAGAGCTGAGTGTCATTGGAAACACTTCCTCAAGAATGCTGGAGGCAAAAGATTTGAACATTTTAAAGTGGATAAAAGATTATTGAGAAACATAGAGTTGATGTTGCACTTGGTTCAGTCACATGGTTGATGGAGCAACCCTGAAGCATTGCAAGATCCCTCGAGACTGGATTTGGACTTTTAAGACCATTATGTGTCAGTTAGTGATTTTTTTTCCTAAGGAGTGTGTGACCTTTAATCAAAATGCAGTGCCGCCATCTGATCTGTGTTGAAATCTGTTGGGCAATTGTTCTGCTGTGCTGGAGCATTTTAATGGGATCTACCTCGGCCAATCATAACCCACCACGCTGAGCACATTTCTCAAACACGGAACCTGCAGTTTCTGAGAAGTTTGAAAGAATTTGAAAAGTACTCCAAATCATTTGGAATATTGCGCTCATATGGGAAAAGAGGGAAGTTTCTGTGTAAAGGGAACAGTCTAAAGTTAGACTGAAGTTGTAAAATGAGGTGGCTCTGATGCTGATCTTTAAAGATCTTATTTTCTACCTCTTGCCCTCTGACGAGCCATCCAGTAATCTTACTGTGTCGGGATTTGCTAGCTCTAGGGCTTCCTTACTGTTATCTGACTCTGAATGTACTCTTTGGCATCCTATCACTTGTCATGTTAATTCTGTTAACTATTGTGATTGGGTTAGATACAAGTTAACCTTAAACTCCATAAACCAATATTTTGATTATTACTTTAAGACTGGATGGTATAAGTCAGTCTTGTAGCTCTGAACCTTGGGTACATTTAAAGCTGAGGCTGATATATCCTTGATTATTCAAAGGTTGTGAGATTAAAGCAGGAGAGTGGGGTTGAGAGGGATAATAAATGAGTCATGATGGAATGAGAGAGCAAGCTCGATGGGCTGAATGGCCTTATTCTGCTCCTATGTCTTAAAAGATTTTGTGAGCTCGCAAGAACCTTTGGTTTCTGTTTTAGTGTTGGAGAAATTGGTGGAAACACTCAGAAGGTCAGGCCACATAATGAACGGTCTATGACCCGAACATGAACTGTTTCCCTCCCCACAGATATGGTCTGACCAGCTTGAGTATTTCCAGTATTTTTTATTTTTATTTTAGATTTTCCAATGCCCACCATTTAAAAAAAAATTCTCTTCTTTTCGGTGCTCCTGTATTATGCACCAAATGCTTTCAGAAATTCATCAAGCGATATTGCAAAGAATTTTTAATAACTTGTGTCAATCCTTCGGTGGCGGTGTGGAGATACGTCTCTACCAAAGGAGGTGTAAGGCACTCCTTCCCTCTGCTAGCCTGCAGGTCACCCTCGGGCAAGGTGTAGCACCTGCTTCCCCCCAGATCAGGGTCAGGTGAAGCCATGGGAGCAGGTGGTGGACGGTCGTACGAGCAGCTGGTCCATATCACGAGACCTGGTTATGTGACCACTGACACCAGGCAGACAATCTCTGAAGAGTATTGATAATGGCTGGGGTCACCCGTCTTGTAAAGACACTGCCCAGAAGAAGACAATGACAACCCACTTCTGTAGAAAAATTTGCCAAGAACAATCACGGTCATGGAAAGACCACGATCGCCCATGTCACATAACGAAGGAATGTTGAACCAATATGGATGTAATGGGTGTTTTTTTAAGGCAGACCAGATCAATGTTGCCCACCCTTGTTTAGTTTTGACCGTCTAAATTCTACAACCACCAGCCCTGGTACACGGACCTGTTGCTTTGTTATATTAGTACAACAGAAGCCATTGTTCACTTATCAAATCTCTCAATAGTGAGAGAGGTCTACTGGGAAAATGCAAACTTAGTTACTGAACTTCAGGAGTGGTTCGTTTGGAGAAATGGGTTGTTTTATTTCCAGTAGTTTAAATATAAAGTAAGTGTACCTGTGAACCCAATTCCTTAATGGGGCAAGATAAAATATTTTTAAAACATGAGGCAAGGTTTACGTAGCTTGAATAATAAATAAATAATATCATAATAAAATTATATGATATTAAATCATCATCATTATGTGCCTTGTCATATGACGTGGGTGATCATGGTCTTATGACCATGATTGCTCTGAATATTTCTACAGAAGTGGTTTGCCATTGCCGCCTTCTGGGCAGTGTCTTTACACGATGGGTGACCCCAGCCATTATCAATACTCTTCAGAGATTGTCTGCCTGGTGTCAGTGGTCACATAACCAGGTCTCGTGATATGGACCAGCTGCTCGTACGACCGTCCTCCACCTGCTCCCATGGCTTCATGTGACCCTGATCTGAGGACTAAGCACCTTGCCCGAGGGTGACCTACAGGCAAGCAGAGGGAAGCAGCACCCTACACCTCCTTTGGTAGCAACGTATCTCCACCCCACCACCCAAATATTAAATAGTTATTATATGTAAATGTATTATACCTTGTATATGTTATATGCTGTAAATCCTGATGTGGCAGCAGAACAAAATGGCGTCAGGGCAGCGTAGCGGCTAGCACGACACTATCGCAGCTCGGGAGGGTCCGAGTTCGGAGTTCATTTCCGGCGCCGTCTGTCAGGTGGGCCGCATGGGATTCCTCCGGTGCTCCCGCTTCCTCGCGCAACCCAAACACATACCAGTTACTAGGCTAATTGGTCCTTGTGAATTGTTCCTGCGCGATTAGGCTCGGGGTGGGTTGCTGGGCCGCGTTGGCTCATTGCACTGGGAGGTCGTGTTCCACAACGCAATGCTAAATAGTTTTCTTTTAAATATATGGGAATGATTTTGTGTAATAATGTGATTATTCCTCTTTCTGCTTTTTTTCCCTCCTTCCTTCAACTACTAGCTGTCATACCAACTACTAAGGATATTTCCACCATGACTGCAGGTATACCTGATGTGTTTCTCTTACTAACGTAAGCACTTCATTAGCTTTAGTACTTCTCTGAATCGTGTAACTCTTTCCTCTTCTCTGTTGTGGCAACTACTGACCTGAACTCTATATTCCCATAGGACGTTTCTGCAGAATGATTGTGATAATGATTCTGGTGGTACACAGGGGAGTAACACTTAACACTGTTAGATGAGTGAAAACGAATTCTCAGAGGACGATCTTTGCAAGGCTGCTGCTCAGCTCCTAATGAGAATTTTGATATTTTTAAATGAGGTTTAACATTGGTTTTTAAAAACTGAGATTGGTCTAAAATAGCTGAATCCGGTACACGGCAGCGTAGCGATGTTACAGCTTGGGGTGTCAGAGTTCAGAGTTCAAATCTGACACTGAACGTAAGAAGTTTGCACGTCCTTGCCACTCCCTTTTCCTCCGAGTGCTCTGGTTTCCTCCCACATTCCAAAGACATACCAGTTATTCGGTTAATTGGTCATTGTAACTTGTCCCGTGATTAGACTTCACTTACCTATGCCTCTAATTTTAAATAATCATCTATTTACATGTAATTGTTCAGTGAATTTTCCAGTAATTTTGGTTCAGTTGCTTCTGTATTTTTGTGCAAGCTTCTTGGTTTTTCAATAGCTGGTGACGCGCCACTTTATAGATTAATTGTTATCAGTGGAATTTGTGTTGCCTCTGCTTCTGAGACCAGCATAACTATTTCTTTCCCTTTTGTCTTATTTCTGTTCTCTCGGCTCCCTCTTCTTCGTTTTTGCTCTTGTAATATTTAATAAAATGATCCTAAGCAATAAGTTTTATGCATCATTCTAAACTTCCCAGAATCAGTATCTTCCGAAGGACCTTTGAGTGACAAGAGCATCAAAATCCATCAGACCGTAATCCTTTGCCCTCTGATTTTAATGAGCCCTCCCCGGGTAATGGATGAAGAGCTTTCACGCTGTCTAAGCCTCTCATGATCCTCTCCTCCTTCATCATCCCTCCTGGCACACAGCTTGCCAGGGTCCCCTGTCCTGAGCCTATAGAAGTTTTATCATCTCTGTGGCTTCTGCTTTCGCCATACAACTTCATAGGTCTTCTAGGTGAAAATCCTTCCTCTCACAGGGATGAGATCAATGGAGCTTCTGTTGGTGTTTCCGTAGCTCTGGGTTTTTACAGGATGGAGTTGCTAGCCCCGTGCCCAACCCTCTGCCTTCTGCAGCCGGGCTTGAGACCGTCCATGAGGGAGGTCCCTCGTGATCTTACATGACTCTTACAGGCATTCCCAAGCTGGGGTTCATTGACCCCCCCCCCACTTAATGGGTCCATGGCATAAAAAGGTTAGGAACCCCTGTGTCAGTCTGTTACGTCTAGGGAATCACGTTCCAGTCTACGCAACTTCTTGTAGTTCAGACTCCCAAATTCAGGCAACATCCTGGTAAATCTTTTCCGCACTGCTTTTAGTTTACCAACTTCTTTCTATAAGTGGGTGAGGCAGTGGTCTCACCAACAGCAATGTAACTTCCCAACTCCTACGCTCAGTGACCTGACGGAAGTCCAGCGCGCTAAATGCCATCTTCACCCTCATCCGCTCGCCACACTACCTGTAGCGAACCACGAACATGCCACTCCTAGGTCCCTCTGTTCCACAACACTCTCCCAGGGCCCTACCCTTCACTGTACAAGTCTCAGCCTGATCTCTCAAAGTGCAACCCCTCACATTTATCCTCAGTCCACATACCCAGCTGACCAAGATGCCCCAGTAATTTTTCATGACTGTTTTATGAGGTTGAATGGACAGCCAGAGACATTTTCCCAAGGAGGTAATGTCTCATACAGTAAGGGCGGGGGGGGGGGGAACGGGGAGATAATTTTAAGGTGATTGGAGGGAAGTTTGGGGGCGGTGTCAGAGGTAAGTTATTTACATAGTGGTGGGCGCATGAGACATGCGGCCAGGGGTGGTGGTGGAGGCAGATGGGACCATGTTTAGGGGCATTGAGGAGACTCTCTGATAGGCAAATGGAGGATAGAAAAATGGAGGGCATGGGTAACATTGATCTTAGAGTAAGTTAAAAGATCGCCACAACATTGTAGGTCAAAGGGCCTGCACTTTGCCGTTAAATTCCATGCTCTCTACAACCCTACCTATCTTTCGCCTACTTGATCTGTATTTTTAAGTCTGTCGAAACAACGGCATGTACAAATCCTTTTGGGAATTGTTACGGATTGAGTTTAGGCAGGTGTACAAACATGCCTTTCAAATTGAGTTAATGCCTTTGGAGTAAATCCATAACTTAATCGCAACATTGCTTGTTTGTCAATCTTGGTTAATGTATAATTTTTCATAAAGTCTGTCGTATTTCTTTATTGTCCTGTAAATGCCTGCAAGAAAATTAATCTCTAGGTATATCATGGTAGCAAATACATAGTTTGATATTTAATTTGACTTTGACTTTATGGTGTCGATATCAGAACAAAGAGCTTCCTGATTCACAATCTAACATTTACATTCAATGACCACTTTATTGGGTATACCTGTACACCTGCCCATTAATGTAAATATCTAATCAGCCAATCATGTGGCAGCAACCGAGTGCATCAAAGCATGCAGACACGGTCAAGTTGTTCAGACCAAACATCAGAAAGGTGACCTAAGTGACTTTGACCGTGGAATGATCGTTGGTGCCAAACGGGGTGGTTTGAGTATCTCAGAAACAGCTGATCTCCTGGGAATTTAACACACAACAATCTCTAGAGTTTCAAGAGAAAAACAAAAAAAAACATTCAGTAAGGGGCAGTTCTGAGGGCCGTGCTTATGAGAGAGGTCATGGGAGAATGGCCAGACAAGTTCAAGCTGACAGGAAGAGATTCTAATTACACGTTAAAACAGTGTGCAGAAGAGCATGCCTGAATACACAACACATTGAAACTTGAAGTGGGTGGGCTACAGCGGCAGAAGACCACAAACATTCATTCAGAGGCCTCCTTATTAGCTACAGGAGGCTCCTGATAAAATGTCCGCTGTGTGTTAATTTTGCTTCGAATTTATAGTGTCAATATCACCGCAAAGATCTCCCTGACTCAGAGTTTAACATGTTGATCTTGAACGCTGCAAACGTAATTTTTTTTAATGGCTTAATTGCTTAATTCTAGCTGCCTGAGGTACATTCTTGAGAGATCATAACATAAATGATACAACCTCTTTCTCATAGTGGATCGTCTAAAGAAAGTAGTAACTGCCAGGCAGTCAGTTCAGTCCAGTAGTGTTAGGAAATAAATCCCTCCTGATGCGAGCCTTTAAATTGGATAACCTCATTACTTATTTACTCCAGTTAATGAAGACCCACTTAATAATTGAGGAAGTGTTCAACACGTTGAGTCATACTTCAGAGTAAAATTATAATGTCTGGTTTTAACCAGTAACAGGGAATCATGTGGGTTTGAACATGTATCCACGTTGATCCCACGGGCTATTGGGAAGAATTAACCTTTCGCATTCAAAATCGTCTTCAACTTGGTAAATTTTAAATTGCAGTGAGTAATTGTGTGACTGAATACAAACGGTTCGCTGTTTATTTTCGTGGTTGCTGGGTGACTTTTCGTTGAGTGCCTTCCTATTGGAGGCTGCCTTGTTTGCCCTCGATCCATGCCAATGGGCATTTTGAAGCCACGTAATCCATCTGGGATAAAAACAGTTGATTCCTCTCCTTTGGGGCATTAAAGAATCTTTTTTCTGTGTGCTTGCAATCTGACCATTTTCTGGTCATCGTTATTGTTGGTTTTAGTTAATTGGAGAGAGAGGGAGAGAGGGCCTGTTGAGTTGTCGAAGTGTTGAGATGGACAGCCATTTTTGATGGACTCTATCTCATGGTCTCCAGGGGTTTGCTGTTGGAGGGGAGTTGATGGTCTTTGCTGAAGTAAGTGAGCCGGGGGGAGGGGGCGCGGTGGGTGTCAAAAAGAGCAAGCAGAGGGTTAGGTTCTAAATGGCAATTAAGAATATGAGATAGGGTTGAAAAAACTTCTCTCCAGAATTTCTCTAGACTTGGACAGGCCCAGTACATATGAATAAGGGAAGCCTCAGCCCCTTTACACTTATCACAAACAGGACTAATGTCAGGGTAAAACCGCGATAATTTAGTTTTAGACATTTGAGCCCTGGGTACAACCTTAAACTGCAAAAGGCAGTGCCGAGCACATAGAGAGGTTGAGCTGACTGACTTAAGAACTGAATCCCAAACCGCATCAGATAAGGAGATATTTAGATCATGTTCCCAGGCAGTTCGAATTTTATCGAAGGGGGCACGCCTCAAAATCATTAACTTATCCCGAATAGCAGATATTAAACCTTTACCCAATGGATTGATACAAAGAAACAAGTCCAGAACATTTTTCTCAGACATCTCAGGAAAGTTTGATATCAAAGGGTTAATGAAATGTCTAATTTGAAGATATCTAAAGAAATGAGTATTAGGTAGATTAATCCTTACAGACAGTTGTTGAAAAGTTGCCAAACGATTATCAATGAAAAGATCTTCAAAGCGCCTAATACCCTTTCTATGCCAATCATAAAATGTTGAATTCCGCATCGAAGGTAGATTGTGTAAAATAGGGCTAGAGAGAGAAAAACCATGAAGACCATTGAATTTTCTGAACTGAGCCCATATTAAGTATGTCTGATAAGGGGATTAACAATAAGTCTAGGCAAATGACAAGGAAGTGCGGAACCGAGAACTGCAGGAATTGAAAGATCTTTAGTAGGGTTCAACTCCATTGCCACCCATTTTGGGCAGTCAGACTTATTATGGAAGAAAGACCAAAAAATAAGACAACGGATATTGTCTGCCCAATAACATAAACAAAAATTAGGCAAAGCCATACCATCTCCCTTTTCAGATTTTTGAAGGAGAGCTTTATTAAGTCTAGGGCATTTACCCTTCCATAGATAAGACGAAATAATAGAATCTAACCCATCAAAAAAAGCTTTAGAAATAAAAATTGGTAAGGACTGAATTAGATACAAAAATTTAGGAAGGATATGAATTTTAATAACATTAATACGACCTACAAGAGACATAGACAAGAGTGACCACTGTGTCAAACTCTGTTTGTAGAGTTTAGAAGATTGGTAAAATTTTCTCGAAGAAGATTCTTAAAGTTCCTTGTTACTGTAATACCAAGGTAAGTAAATTGATTGTTAACTACTTTAAAAGGGAGGCCTTTTAAAGTAGTTTGTAGCTTGTACTTCTCTATTAATTGGAAAGAGTTCACTCTTACGTAAATTAAGTTTATAACCAGAAAGCTGACTAAATTTATTAAGAAGTCAAAACATTAAGGGTAAGGAGTAGTCGGGTTTGATATAAAAAGTAAAAGATCGTCAGCATAACGGGAAACTTTATGCTCAACACCTTGTCAGGCCCTGGGGATTTATCCACCCTGATTTGCCTCAAGGTAGCAAACACCTCCTCCTCAGTAATCTGTACAGGGTCCATGAAGTTGATGCCACTTTGCCAAACTTGTATGGACTCTGTATCCATCTCCAGATTCAATGCAGATGCAAAGAATGCATTTAAGATATCACCCCATCCGTTTTGGCTCCACACATGGATTACCATTCTGGTCTTGCAGAGGACCAATTTTAGCGTGGATCAATGGCTGAAGAGTAAAAGGAGAGTTGACAGGCAGGCAGTGTCAGGGCTGCCAGGATTCAGATTCAGAGTTGTTTACATTGAAACATTCAGAATCGGAATCAGATTTTCTATCACTGACACATGTCATGAAATTTGTTGTTTTTGGACAGTTGTACAAACAGTTCAGTTTAATATCAGAGAACATATACAGTATACAACCTGAAATTCTTACTCTTCGCAGACATCCACAAAACAAGAAACCCCAGAGACTGAATGAAAGAAACATCAGAACACCCAAGCCCCCCTCCCCGCTCCCATCACACAAGCAGCAGCAGAAGAATTTACGCCCTCCCAGTTGTGCTTGCAGAAGCACCAACCAGCAGACTCATAGACGATAGGCTCGACGATGGGGACGAATAGGGATCCTCATTAAGGATCCCAAACACTAGGCCTCGGACACCAGACTCGCCAACGACAGAATACCAAGCACTAGGCCTCTGACTCCAGACAGGCCGACGACAGCACACTGAACACCAGGCCTCAGACTCCAGATTCACCAATGGCAGCACCCCGAACACTAAGCCTCGGACTCCAGACTCACCGACAATGGCACTGCAAACACTAGGCCTCAGACTCCAATCTCATCGATTCACTGGTCTGCCAGTCCGACATCTGACCACGAATGCCCCTCGTCCACGTTGCTGGCCTTCGAACACAAAGTGGAGGCTTAGACTCTGGCCTGTCCTCTATTTTTCCCACATCCTTGTCTGTAAATCCCTAACACCCCTCTGTCACCAAAACCATCCCTACAAACCTGAAGAAAAAAAACTAAGTCAGAGCCTCGGCCTCACCAGAGACCCCACTTTGGCAGCATCTTGACCTGAAGATTCGTCTCTCGTCCCATTTAGCTGGCTGTTGTAACATGTCCCTTGGTTTGGTTTAGGGGCAGGAGAATCAAATGGTGGTGGTGGTGGGTGGGGTGGGGGGAGTGTTGACAGGTATGTGAGAGAGAGAGAGAGAGAGAGAGAAAGGTGTCAGGACTACCAGGAGATGAAGGAAAAGGGGTGGATGGATTTCTCTGGGGCTGGCAGAGACTAGATGGGCTGAATAGATAACAAACATTGAGGTGCCAGGATAGTATAGGCGGTTAGCGTGACGCTATTACAGCTCAGGGTCAGAGTCCAGTTTCGCCACTGTCTGCAAGGGGAGTTTGTACGTTCTCCCTGTGACCGTATGGGTTTCCTCCCACAGTCTAAAGACGTACCTGTTGGAAGGATAATTGATCATTGTAAATCGTCCCGTGATTAGGCTGGGGTTAAATGGGTGGGTTTCTGGGTGGCGTGGCTGGTTAGACAGTAAGGGCCTGTTCAGCGCCGTGTCTCTAAAGAAAATAACCACACTTGCATTGCTGTTGACAACTATCTTTTCAAACCGTGGCCAGTTTTAATGCACTGCGACAGTCTGACCGTAGCACACTGATATGTGGACTTTGCTGTAGATTTTTTCTTTGGTCCTTTCTTGCAGAGCCTGCCCCCACCACAGAGGTCCCAACGACGGCTCCTGTGTACTCGCCCTCCAGCTTTGACCCTGCCAGTTTCATTGGGGGCATGGTGCTGGTCCTAGGAGCCGAGGCAGCTTTTTTCTTCGCAATCAAGTTCTTCAAAGCGCGCGACGGGACCTACCAAACTCTGTAAGAATCAACCCCGTGTGGCATGCCATCTTCCTGTGCTGTGGACTCCTCCCATGCCCTCCTTTCTGTGCTTGCTTTTGCGTGTTGAAACTGTCCAATTTTTGCTTTATCCTGTGTGTCTATTAAACTATTATTTCCGCATATTTTGTGGTTTTCGCCCCCCCCCCACACGATGTTATACAATTCGATCAGGTCACCCCTCGATCTCCTACGTTCTGGAGATTCAAGCCCTAACTTCTTGTAGCTCAGGCCCCCAAATCCAGGCAACATTCTGCTGAAACATTTCTGCATTCTTTTTAGTATCGTAACATCTTTCTACAGCAGGGTGGCGAAAATTTGACACATTACTCCAAGCGCAATGAATTCTGCAGATGCTGTCAAGATGAGGCCACCCTCAGGGTGGAGGAGCAACACCTTATACTCCATCTGGGTGGCCTCCAACCTGATGGCATGGACATCGATTTCTCCTTCTGATGAACGAATTCCACCCCCTCCCCTCTGTTCCTCACTCTGACCTTTTACTTCTTCTCACCTGCCTATTACCTCTTCCCTGGGTCCCCTCCTCCTTCCCTTTCTCCTATTGTCCACTCTTCCCTTCTATCAGATTCTTTCTTCTCCAGCCCGTGACCTTTCCCACCCACCTGGCTTCACCTATCACCTTCCATCTATCTTCCTTCCCCTCCCCCCACCTTTTTATTCTGGCGTCTTCCCCCTTCCTTTCCAATCCTGCTGAAGGGTCTCCATCCAAAACGTCGGCTGTTTATTCATTTCCAGAGACGCTACTGGACCTGCTGAGTTCCTCCAGTGTTGTTTTAGATTTCCAGCATTTGCAGATTTTCTTGTGTTTGTCATTCACTGTACAAGTCCTACCTTGGTTTGATCAATCAAAGTGAAATACATCATATTTATTTGGATTGAAAGCCATTTTCCAGTCCTCTGTCCACATACAGTACCCAGTAATCTTTCATAACCTTTTCGTGAGATTGAGTGGATCGCCAGAGACTATTCTCAGGACAGAAATGGCTCGACCATAAGACATAGGAGCAGAATTAGGTCATCTGGCCCATCAAGTCTGCTCCACCATTCAATCATGGCTGATCCTCTTTCTCTCTCCTCCTCAACCTCAGTTCCCGGCCTTCTCCCCGTAAGCTTTGACGCCATGATGCTAATACAAGGGGGCATAATTTTAAGGGTATTTTCTGCATATTTTGTAGGATTGATAGGATTTGCTGATGGAATCTAGTTCTCGTCCCTTTGAGTGCCTGTAGAAATTGGCTCTTACCCCTTTGAGTGCCTGTAGCAATCGGATCTTACCCTTTGAGTGCCAGTAGAAATTGGCTCTCGTCCCTTTGAGTGCCAGTAGAAATTGGTTCTCGTCCCTTTGAGTGCCTGTAGAAATTGGATCTCATCTCTTTGAGTGCCTGTAGAAATTGGCTCTTGTCCCTTTGAGTGCCTGTAGAAATTAGATCTTGTCCCTTTGAGTGCCAGTAGAAATTGGCTCTCGTCCCTTTGAGTGCCAGTAGAAATTGGCTTTTACCCCTTTGAGTGCCAATAGAAATTGGATCTCGTCTCTTTGAGTGCCTGTAGAAATAGGCTCTAGTCCCTTTGGGTCCCTGTAGAAATTGGCTCTTACCCCTTTGAGTCCCTGTAGAAATTGGATCTTACCCCTTTGAATGCCTGTAGAAATTGGCTCTTGTCCCTTTGAGTGCCTGTAGAAATTGTTTCTCGTCCTTTTTGAGTGCCAGTAGAAATTGGCTCTCGTCCCTTTGAGTGCCAGTAGAAATTGGCTTTTACCCCTTTGAGTGCTAATAGAAATTGGATCTCGTCTCTTTGAGTGCCTGTAGAAATAGGCTCTAGTCCCTTTGGGTCCCTGTAGAAATTGGCTCTTACCCCTTTGAGTCCCTGTAGAAATTGGTTCTCGTCCTTTTTGAGTGCCAGTAGAAATTTTCCTGTCTGTAATTTAGTCTAAGAGTAACTTTAACAATGGGTCCATTGTTGGGGCTTGTTCTGCACAGGTTTGCTCTTGTCATAAATCTGGCAAGAACCCTTGGGGATCCGAAGCTCCCGATACTTCTTTGTGTGTGTGTGTTTGCACACCTGTTTGCCTGCAGCTTACGTTTTGCATCTGTTGTTGACATCTGTGTGTCCTCAAGGGCCAACGGATGTTTAGTACTTCCCCCAAATAAGTATTTGTTTTGTATTTGGGTGTGAAGCAGCTGACTGATCCTGAAGAGCTTTGGTAAGATTTTGGATCTTGGCCCACAAGGAGCAGTGACTGGTAACTGAGAACTCTTGACTCTCTTTTCTGAGAAATTCAATGTGCTACCTTAGTGCCACACACAATGGATTGAGGTGGGAGGGGGATAGACATCGGAGCATTTTCATAAGACCAGAAGACATGGGAGTGGAATTAGGCTATTCGGCTCAGTCTACTCTGCCATTCCATCATGGCTAATTTATTATCCCTCAGAACCCCATTCCCTTGCCTTCTCCCCCTAACCTTCGATGCCCTGACCAATCAAGAATTTATCAACCTCTGCTTTAAATATACTCAGTGACTTGGGCCTCCACAGCCGTCTGAAGCAATGAATTCCACAGATTCACCACACTCTGGCTAAAGAAATTCCTCCTCATCTCTGACCTGAAGAGATTGGGCGGCGCGGTAGTGCAGTGGTTAGCGGAACGCCATACAGTTCCAGCGACCTGGGTTCAATTTCCCGCCGCTGTCCGTAAGGAGTTTGTATGCTGTCCTCGTGACCGCGTGGGTTTCCTCCGGGTGCTCCGATTTCCTCCCGCAGTCTAAAGACGTACCGATTGGCAAGGATAATTGATCTTTGTAAATTGGCCTGTCATTAGACGAGGATTAAATCAGAAGATTGCTGGGTGGCAGGGCTCGAAGGGCCAGAAGGGTCAATTCCACACTGTATCTCAAGAAATGAATAAACAAAGGTCCATCGTTCTGTCCTGAAACTGTGCCCTCTGGCTGTGACTTGCCCCGCTATGGAATACATCCTCTTCACATCCGCTCTGTCTAGGTTTTTCAATAGTCAATAGCCTTCAATGAGATCCCCCTCCCCCCAATTCTTCTAAGCTCCAGCAAGTACAGGCCCAGAGCCATCAAACGCTCCTCACGTGTTAAAGTTGGCCCATGCATGTATAACTTGTCCAATAATTTCTTCAACCCTTTGCCTGGAGCTCCCACATGGGTTTGGCCATTCAACAAGGTCGCAGCTCATCCTCTGGCTTGGGGGCCTGTTCCGCAACATCCTTCCGAAAATAAAAATGATCACTAGCTTTGATAAATTACAAATAACTGCAGACCTTTGAAACATAGATTTTCTCATGTCATGCTAAACTGATCCCTCATTCATTCCACAGTCCTACCAGGTAGAAAATATTTTTTCTTTTTTTTTCGGCTCTGAATTGCTTTGGTGTTTATCAAAGCTATTATTACAAACAGGAGAAGTGTTGACCCAATTATATCTGACTTGTTCTCTCTGCAATAGACGCTGATCCTGAGGCAAAATTTACAACCAAATGTTTGTAATAATAATGTGTCACTGTCGTGCGCACTGCTTCGCAATGCTCTATGTGCTTCATTATGTTTGTTTTTTGTTCCTTTTTAACCCCTTACATGCTGCAAGTAATGAGGAGACGCAGTAGGTTGTATAAGAAGTTGCTGCAACATCGTTTTCCTGTAAATGAGCTAACCTGCTTCGTAGGCAAACAGCGAGATTCACATCTGTTTATGTGTAGCAATGCATCTGAGTGCAGATTGGTTTTCTGTTGGTGTGCATTTCGTTAAATTCTGTTTACAACGATACGCTTACTTTAGAGGTTTTAATTTGTTACTGGTGCAAATTGTGCTTTTGAGAAGCTCCATATTTATTAGTTACGGCCCGTTACGCTGCTGGGTGTTTAGGGCAGCAATGAAGATCCTCCATCTCTGACAGTGCTCAGGGCTTCCTTCATCAGGTCAGTAGCTTCCTCTCGGTCTCTACTGCGGAGACTCTGGAAAACCGTCACACTCAGATGTAGAAGGACTCTTCATTGCTGTTTCCATCAGTTTTTTTTAACCAGTCAGGGTTGTTAGCCCTGAGCTGAACCCCCAAACCTGGAGAACCAGTGGATCACTCTTAGTCTGGCCTCTACCCTTTGGCCTGTTTTGGTGTGGGTGACCCTACCAAGAGCCAAAGTGTAAAGCCTTGTCTTCAGCCAACATGGCTCTCCAGATCATTGAGGCACACAAGCCTCCAGACCCTACGACAAGGTTGTGGTCCTCTTGGAAGAACATATTTATTGCACTGCCTTTAACGGACGGTGACATAGAATTATGCAATGGAGGAAGTGAACCATAATCTAGTGACCTTTGTCACCCACTGTTACCTAACAAAAGCCTTGGAATTTTTCACCTTTAAGCCTTAAATGATTAGCACCTTGAGTCGGAAGTTGGTAATTGTTAATTATTGACAGTCAGTGGCCTACAACATTGAACTGTGATGAGTTTGAAACTTTTCTGAAAGTGCCTTGTTCTAGAACTGATTAACGTGAGATTTTTATCCTCGGAAGGAAGGAGGACCTCCTTATTTTTTGGTTTTTCCCGAATATCCTCCAAATGTATCTGTGGATTCCGACCCAGAAATTGGGAATTCTTTCCCTGTCTGTGGGGAGCTGCTGAAACTCTGCTCCCGGAGTAGGGCAGCCCAGTGGAGACACGGTTTACAGCGCCGGTGACCCAGGTTCATTTCCTGCCACTGACTGTAAGTTTGTACGTTCTCCCCGTGACCGCGTGGGTTTCCTCCCACAGTCCAGAGACCTTCCGGTTGGTCACTTGCCGTGCATCCAGAACCAGTTGAAATCAAATGTCTCGCCATCAAATGTCTGCATGTGTGTCACGTACACTGCACAGTGCAAACCCTGAACTTGCCCAAACAAGCATTAGATTGGCTTTGACCCAGTTGTCTGTCAGTAGAGTAGACATTGACACTTGTTGGACTGCTAATTGATTGCATTTAAAGAGGCATAATTATAACAAAGTTGTTCTCCTGGTTTGGAATCACACTCTGTTGTGAATTTTTTAAAAGAGCTAATCATCACTGCTGCCAGGTTTTATATAAGTACTGGGATACTGCCAGAGCATTATTTACATTGACCCATCATTGGGGTTGAATCTCCAACCAGAATCAAAAGCTCAAAGTTCAAAGTAAATTTTATTATCAATGAACATATCGGTCACCATATACAACCCTACGATTCAATTTCTGTGGGCGTACTCAACAAATCTATAAAATAGTAACTACAACAGGATCAATGAAAGATCAACCAGGGTGCAGAAGACAACAAACTGTGCAAATGCAAATATAAGTGAATAAGGAATGAATAACAAGGACATCAGATGCAGGGTCCTTGAAAGTGAGTCCATAGGTTGTGGGAACATTTCAATGATGGGGTGAGTGAAGCTGAGTGAAGTTTTTCCTAATGGAGACTGCCTCATTGAGCACCTGCACACTATCCGTTGCAATTGAGACTTCCTTGTGGCCAGGCATTTTCATTCCCATTCCAACGGTCAGTCCACGGCCTCCTCTTGTACCAAGGTGAAGCCGCCCTCAGGGTGGAGGAGCAACGCTCTATATTCCCTCTGGGTCGCCTCCAACCTGATGGCATGAACATCGATTTCTCCATCCGGTGAACAAATTTCCCCCACCCCTGCCGCCTGGTCAATCAGGGTGGAATAGGGAAAAAAAATCACTACTGGTTTGGGTCAGAATTTATTTATTTATTGACATACAGTGCAAAGTACTCCCTTTCAGTCGTTCAAGCTGCACTGCCCATCAACCCCAGCCTAATCACAGGACAATTTACAATGACCAATTAACCTACCAACCGGCCGGTCGGGCAGCATCTGTGGGAAAGATTGGTCGATGTTTCGGGCTGGAACCCTTCGTCAGGACTGAAGAGGGAAGGGGCAGAGGCCCTAGAAAGAAGGTGCGGGGAGGGTGGGAAGGAGAAGGCTGGTAGTGTGTTTCCCCTATTCCTCTTTCACCTTTCCTGCCTATCACCTCCCTGCCTCTCCTCCCCTACCCCTTTATCTTTCCCCTTACTGGTTTTTCACCTGGAACCTACCAGCCTTCTCCTTCCCACCCTCCCCCCATTTTCTTTATAGGGCCTCTGTCCCTTCCCCCTACAGTCCTGACGAAGGGTTCCGGCCCGAAACGTCGACCGATCTTTTCCACGGATGCAGCCCGATCTGCTGAGTTCCTCCAGCGTGTTGTGAGTGTTGCTTTGACCCCAGCATCTGCAGAATATTTTGTGTTTACGAACCTACCAACCGGTACGTCTCCGGACTGTTGGCGGAAACCGGAAACCCAGGCGGTCACGGGGAGAACATACAGACTCCTTACAGCAGCAGCAGGAATTGAACCCAGGTCACTGTCACTGTAAAGCGTTAAGCTGACTACTACACTACATCACTGAAATTGTGATACGGGGAACCATTACTCTGAGAAAATGAGTCTAAAGCCCACTAGGGCAGCTTCAAATTCAGCTGTTTGGTTTAGAATAGAGAGCCTGGATTCCACAGATTTGCAGTGTTGTTGGTTTATTAATTTTCAAATGTGCTAAAATACAGGTGAAAATCATTTTTGCATGCCAGCCTCACAGATTATTTCTTTACAATGCTACGTTGAAGTCGTACACACTCCCAACCTCAACATAAAAAGCCCACTTACATTTACCCTATCTATACCCCTCATTCTGCGAAGCGCAGAATCAAGTTTTGCTGTGATCATTGTACGCTCTAGTATCAATTGTTTGGCGACAATAAAGTATAAAGTATAATTGGACCATAAGACAACAAGATATAGGAGCAGAATGAGGCCATTAGGCCCATCGAGTCTGCTCTGCCATTTCGTCATGGCTGCTCCATTTCCCTCTCAGCCCCAATCTCCTGCCTTCTCCCCGTATCCCTTCATACCCTGACCAATCAAGAATCTATCAACCTCTACCTTAAACCTCTGGCCTCCTCAGCTGCCTGTGGCGAAGAATTCCACAGATTCACCACTCTCTGGCTAAAGAAATTCCTCCTCATCTCCAGTCAAAAAAGATGCCCTTCTATCCTGAGGCTGTGCCCTCTGGACTTAGACTCCCCCACTAGAGGAAACATCCTCTCCACATCCACTCTATCAAGGCCTTTCTCCATTTGATAGGTTTCAATTAGGCCATGCCTCATTCTTATGAATTCTAGTGAATACAGGCCCAGAGTCATCAAACACGCTTCAATCCTGGAATCATTTTCGGGAACCTCCTTTGAACCCTCTCCAGTTTCAGCACATCCTTTCTAGGATAAGGGGCTCAAAACTGCTCACAATACTCCAAGTAAGACCTCACTAGTGCTTGATAAATTCTCAACATTACATCATTTTTGTATTACTTAATTCTGTTCAGCTCTATCAAATCTCCCCTCACTCCTCCAAAATTTTCAAAAGCTTTTCACTGAAATTTCGTGGCTGATTTTCTGTTGAAAGAAATTCCCTGATATATCGGCTTAATTTGGGTTTGCTTGAGAGTGTTCATCCGTGTCCCTTCATTTCAGGTCAAAAGGTTGCGAATTATTATTTGACTTAGCAATACCAGCCTTTAGTTCCAAGATAAGCAGTGAGGACAAGGAAGGTTGTGATGGTTTCTAAAAACCACAGACGATTTTGGAGCCTGTTAGAAAGAAAAATGCTATTTGTCCATTTTATTGCAACGACAGTGATAAGTTTGTTAGCAAGTTAAAAAAACAAACCTTTTGTGTTCTGGTTGAATAGGATATAATCACAGGATGGAAGAGAGTGGGCTTGAAGTGGCCAAAACACAAACTGCACACTGTTTCCCAACAAACATTTAATAACTGAAGTTCTCCTCACTAATCTGATACTTGTACAGCATCTCACTGAATGGAATTGCAGTTCTGTTTGCCTTTGACGGGATGGATGTAATTGATGACGGATGCAAGGGTATATTCTTTGCATTGCCCCCCAGTAGAACTAAGAATATGCACTGGGAATTTTTAACAAGAATGTACATTAATAATTTGACTTAACTATTGAGCCAACCCTTACACAATGGAGTGTTTTTTATATGTGGACTGTTGCTTTGATCCTGTTTGGTTTAAGATCCAAGTGCTTATCCAGTTTTAACAAAATGTAATTGTGAAACCAAATTTATTCTGTTGCTGTAAAATCTTTGTCTCTCGAAACTTTGCACAATGTCTCCTCCACTGGAGAAAAAAAGGCCGTGAGATTTGTGTTCCAGTGTCATCGAGATTCGGGCGCGTATTTGGCCATTTGGAGGATCAGTTGGAGTGGTGTTCGTTACAACAGCAAGCTCCCCCAAGCACATCATATCCAGCCCCTGCTCAGCTTGGCTGTGGTTTCGTGAACCACCTGTTTGTTGGTTAAATTACTGAAGGTGTTGTTGACATTCCAAAGTGTGATTTTTTTCGTCATCGTTTTTAAGACCATAATCCATGATAACTCTACCATTCGATCATGTCTGATTTATTTTTGCTCTCAGCCCCATCTCCTGCCTTCTCCTCGAAACCTTTTACACCCTGGCTAATCAAGAACCTATCAACCTCTGCTTTAAGTATAGATGATAACTTGGCCTCCATTTTTTCATGGCCAATCCATTTCCCTCTCAGCCCCAATCTCCTGCCTTCTCCCCATATCCTTTCATACCCTGAGTATTCAAGAATCTATCAACCTCTGCCTTAAATATACCCAATGACTTGGCCTCCACAGCCTGTGACAATGAATTCCACAGATTCACCACACTCTGGCTACAAAAATTCCTCCTCATCTCCGTTCTATATGGTCGTCGCTCTATTCTGAGGCTGTGCCCACTGGTCCTAGATTCTCCCACTGTTGGAAGCACCCTCTTCACGTCCACTCCACCTGGGCCTTTGAAAGTGCGTATATGTCACCATGTACTCGAGATTCATTTTCTTGTGGGCATTTACAGGAAAATAAGGAAATACATTAGAATTTGTGGGGGAAAAAAATCTATCATAAACAAGTACTGACAAGCAAAGTGCAAAAGATGACACGACTCCCTTGGTTGCCAGGAGTAACTGTCGTTACTGAAGACAGATATTCTCACACTAAATGGAACCCTGTAGTCTTTAGGTGGGTGGGGTTAAACAATTTAGATCCTTATACTGGTAGTCCTTTCTGAACTTCTGTTCTTGTGGGAAAAGTTGAACTCCCAGTTTAATCTGGACATGTGTAAATCCATTGTCCATTTTGAATCAATGCCTGCTATTCTTTAATTCCCTTTGGAGGTAGCAGGAGTGTGCTGCCAGCAGTCCAGGGGGGTATCAGGTAACATCAGGAGTGGAGGATCTATGCACCACTCACCCACATCTGTCCTCCCAGAACAGGGATGCAAATGTACCTTGTTTAATTACTGACAGCGCCCCGTCCCTGAGGACCCGAGGATTGATGATCCAAAGCTTTGGTGGTGTAAGATTTGTGGCCCAGTAATGTGGTGAGGTGTATGGCATGATAGCACAGTATCCACTGGCAGCTCACTCCACACTCAC
Organism: Mobula hypostoma; assembly: GCF_963921235.1. Lineage (NCBI taxonomy): Eukaryota > Metazoa > Chordata > Chondrichthyes > Myliobatiformes > Myliobatidae > Mobula > Mobula hypostoma. The sequence continues at coordinate 4,150,278 of NC_086124.1, forward strand.
ACCCCACTCCGACTGGAAAAGTCCCTGACTTCTAACTTTAAACGTTAAACTAATGGGACTCTGAAACTCCGGCCCACTTTGAGTTTACTTTAAGCGTGATACACATGTGCCTTGCTTGAAGTAAACATGAAGTTAGACCTGCATTTCAGACTCCTGAGTTTTCCTTCGTATTAGTTTAATGTTTTGAAATTACAATACGTAACAGTTCCCCTTAAATATTGTACCTTTCACCCTTAACCTATGACCTCCAGTTCTAGTCTCACCCAACCTCTGCAGAAGAAAGCCTGCTTAGATTCACCATATCTACAACCCCCCCCACCCCATAATTTTGTATACCTCTATCAAATCTCCCCTCACCCTCCTATGCTCCAAGCAATAAAATCCTAACCAATTCAACGCTTCTCCACGTGTTTCCTCCTTGAGAAATGCACTGGGATGTTGTTGTCACCTTCTTATAATAATGCCCTTCATCTGGGGCGCTATGGTGGCGTAGCGGTTTCCGCAAAACTATTACGGCTCGGGATGTCAAAGTTCAGAGTTCAATTCCAGGGTCCTCTTTAAGAAGTTTGTACGTCCTTCCCATGAGCCTGTGGGTTTCCTCCAGATGCTCTGGTTTCCTCCCACAGGGGAAAGACGTAGATGTTGGTAGGTTAATTGGACATTATAAATTGTCCTAGGGTTAAACCGGTTTGTTGCTAGGTGGTGAGGCTCCTTGAGCTGAAACGCCCCGTTCTGTGCTGTACTTCTAAATAAAAAATTAATAATTTTTGAGGTCCCATTATGAACAATTTATTTCCACATTATTATGGTCCCATTCAACATTTATGAACACCCTCTTGATATTCATCACACACACCTTTAACCTACTGGCACCTCAGACACTTTACCCTGTGGATAAATACAGAATCCTGTGCTGTCTAACGTAAGCAAATCTGGTAGCTTTTAATGGGACCAGATTTTGCTGTTTGCACCTCTTCCGCCACTTCTGAATGAATGGGGCAAACCCTCAAAGTCCAAAGTAAATTTTATTATCGGAGTACATATATGTCACCATATACAGCCCTGAGATTCATTTTCCTGTGGGCATACTCGGCAAATCTATAGAATAGTAACTATAACAGGATCAGTGAAAGATCAACCAGAGTGCAGAAGACAACAAACTGTGCAAAGGAAAATATAAATAAATAACGACAACACGAGATAAAGAGTCCTTAAAGTGAGATCATTGGTTAAAGTGGTTAAGTCCTTAAAGTGGAACATCTCAATGGATGGACTTGTAAGTATAACTATCCCCTTTTATTCAGGAGCCTGATGGTTGAGGGGTAGTAACTCAGACTTGCTGTTTGATTTATCTGAAGGAACAACAGGCTGATCATAATTCTTGTATATAAGCATTTCTCCTCTTCTCTGTTCAGAATGGGTGTCCCTCTATTCTGAGGCTGTGTCCTCTGGTCTTAGCCTCCCCCAGTATAGGAAACATCCTCTCCACATCCACTCTATAGAGGCCTTCCAACATTCGATAGTTTTCAATGAGTTCACCCCTCATTCTTCTGAATTCCAGTGAGTACAGGCACAGAGCCATCAAATCCTCCTCATATGACAAGCCTCTCAATCCCAGAATCATTTTCATGAGCCTCCTTTGAAGCCCTTCCAATATCAGGACATCCCCTTCTTAGGTAAGAGTCCCAAAAATGGTGCATGTTAGGGAAATTTCATGGTGATTTTCATGATCAGCAGCCCAGAATCCATAAAGATACACCCAAAGGCATTTAGGAAGCAAAATCTTTGTTGTCCAGTATAATTCTGTAGTCAAGTATATCTAGATTTCAACCCAGAGGGTGGGAATAATTTCCAACCAAGAGGGAGAGACTACCTTATGTTGATCTACTTGCGCTCGTGCAGAGTAAAGCAAGGAGGCTTTGAGAATATCATGTCATTTTTATAAATTGGTTTATTATTGTCATGTGTACCATGGTACAGTGAAAAACTTTATTTTGCATGCCATCTATACAAACCATTTGTACTTTGAGGTAGTACAAGGCAAAAATGCAGATTAGCGCCACAACTACAGAGTGCAGTGCAGGTAGACAATAAAGTGCTGGATCACAACGAGATAGATTGTGAGGTCAAGAGTCCACATGATCCAATTGGGGAACAATTCAATAACCTTATAGCAGTGGAGTAGAAGCTGTCCTTCACCCCAGTGGTACATGCTTTCAGGGCCTTTGGATCTTCTGCCCAATGAGAGGAGGGCAGAAGAGAGAATTGGTGTCTCTGTGATGCTTTGGGCAAAGGTCTAGTGACAAATGTGCCCTAAAAACACCCATTAGGCATTAATCTCAAAGTACATTTATTATCAAAGTATGTATACATTATGCATCCTTGCGTTTCACCTCCTTACAGGCAGCCGCTAAAAAAGAAACGTAACAGAATCCATTAAAAAAAGACCAACAAACACCCAATGCAAAGAGAGAGAGAGAGAAATAAAGTATCTAATGAACTTGCTACCTTGAACTTCCTCTTGAACAGGGGTTCAAAACTTTTTTTATGCCTTGAACCAATGCCATTAATCAAGGGGTCAGTGGACCCCAAGTTGTGAACCCCTGATCTAGATTCTAGATGTAGCATTTGGTCCACCCAAACCAGAGTTGGCATGAGCTGGTGAGAAGGGAGAAACTGAACTTCTTTAGGTTTATTCACAAATGGAATCTGGATTACACCAGGAACGCTGCCCACGTTTCAAACCCTCTTGCCACACCAAAGCATCCCAGTTCCTGGATGGGAATGTCTAATGCCAGAGGGCATGCATTGAGTGTGAGTGGGTAGGTTGAAAGGGGATGAGAGGGTTAAGTTTTTTACTCAGAGAGTGGTGGATTCCTGGAATGTGCTGCCTGGTCTGGTGGTAGAGGCAAATACATTAGTGGCTTTTAAGAGACATTTGGATGGACACATGGATGGGAGGAAGTTGGAAGGATGTGGACATTGTGCAGGTGGGAGGGATTAGCAATTGGATGTTATTGATTTGTCTTTTAGCTGGTTCAGCACAATATTGTGGGCCGAATGGCCTGTTCCTGTGCTGCACTGGTCTATGTTCTATCTTAATTCTAGTTACTCATCATAGAGCAATCAAATCGATGTCGTGCTGAGAGAAGGGTGAATGTTGGCCTGGTCTAGTACTCATTGAAACACCTCACTGTGGTCTCTTCTAATATTGTCACTGGGGCTGAAGTGGTATTGTAAGGCCAGCAATGGTTTGAGTTCAGCTTTCGTTGGGCCACATTGGAGACGGTTTGTCAACCAGGGCCCTGTGCAGTTAGCAAATGGGGAAAAACGCACACACACACACACACACACACACCAGTGCTTCATTCTGGGGTTGGTTTGGTAATAGTCTCAGTCACCACCCAATCCTTATCAACACCACAGGCTGCCATCTAACGGGCACCTGAGTTTCCTAAAATATAGAAGAGAATCCAAGTTGTAGTGGAGCCTGATCTTAGACCATAGGAGCAGAATTAGGCCATTCAGCCCAATGCATCAGGTTCAGGAAAAGCCATCAGACACAGGAGCAGAATTAGATCATTTGGCCCATTGAGTCTGCTCCAGAGCAGACCATAAAGCCGAAGAGCAGAATTAGGCCATTCAGCCCATCAATGACCTCCTTGGGTCCACCTCACATCACCCCTTTGAGCATGATACCCCATCCTCAGTCCCATTGTACCCATATTCATTGTTCAGTTGGCTTGGCTGCTAGACTATTTGCATATTTTCATTCATCTCCACCTTAATATAGCATGAGGCTTTAACATTGCTGCCCTCCCTATACAGACTGTGTATGTCTTAACTACGCAAGAATATAATTCCACGCTACCAACGTCCACGAGGCATTCAATTAATTAATTTTCCATTGCTACCCAGTACCAGATAGAATAATAATTTAACAGCTCCTTCCTGTTGAGGGTTTAAGATGTTGTTAACCAATATCTAGGCTATGTATATCAACAGCACGAACTTCCTAACTGCCTTGTAACTGGCTTTGTTGCACAGATATTGTGTTTAAGGTGCCTTGTGTTAAGTAAATTGTAATATTTTCTATTCTGACTGTGAGTGGATTTGTCGAGTGCAATTTTTTCTCCCTTTTTTTGCTCCTTTGGCAATCAAAGCCGTGGGCATGGAAGAACCCGTTCCGTTTTTGCTTTTGATCTTCTCGTCGAAAGCTTTGATGACATGTGGTTTCTTTTTCCCGACTTCTAAAAAGACCTCACCATAATTTGTCACCAGTGAGGGAGAGTTATTTATTTTACATGGATGAATGGATTGGCCCTTTTTAAATGTTTCTGTCTTTAACGGTTTTTATATAAATAATTTTAGGAAACTGCTTGGATTGTGATTGCACTATTTTGATGACTTGTTGTATTATCCAGTACTTGTATTCTGGTATGTGAGTAACATGCCAATTATTGCTGTGATTTTAGTGCAAAAGGAAAATTAAAATATTTGTTGAAATAACTGGTGGTGTGGTTGCATTTCTGTTTACAAATGGTTTAAGACTGTTATGGAATTAGAGTATGTAGGAAACATTAACTTCAGCAACCAATCTTCAGACCTGAATGTGGATTGTAGATTAAATTTAAAATGCAGTCCTGTTTCCTGGAGCTGTGGACGCCAGTAAATTGAAAACCCAAACACTGCTGATTAACATTCATTCTGGGTGCCTGGAGTGTGGGTACGAAGAAGGTGGTGTAAAAATTATATGTGATTCACAGGAAGCATTGTAAATACATTGTAAATATAGAATTGTCCTTTGATCTTTAGCACATATAATATGTCAAGTAATATTGGGTCGGGAGGCCTCTTCCTCCGAGAGTGCCTCAAAATGATGTCTGTTGCTCGTTTTTATTGAATAAAACAATTCTACATCCACTAGCTTTAGTGCCTCTCCAGTGACTTTGTTCATGTTACAACAGAGACCATGAGACATCGGAGCAGAATTAGGCTATTATCAAGTCTGCTCCACAATTCCATCATAACCAATCTATCTTCCCTCTCTCAACCGCATCTTCTTGCCTTCTCCCCTTAACCTTTGACACCCTAAAGAATCTATCTATCTCTGCTTTAAATATACCAATGACATGGCCTCCACGGATGTCTGAGGCAATAAATTCTACGGACTCACCACCCTCTGGATAAAGAAACTGGTTCTCCTTTGTCTAATCTGCTTGCTGTTTCTTCGCAGAATTCCAGCAGATTTGTCGGGCAAGATTTTCCCTTGAGGAAATCATGCTGACTGCGGCCTATTTTATCATGTGCCTCCAAGTACCCTGAACCACATCCTTGATAATCGACTCCAACATCTTCCCAACCACTGAGGTCAGACTAACTGGCCTATAGTTTCCTTTCTTCAGTCTCTTTGCCTTCTTAAAGAGTGAAGTGACATTTTCCAGTCTTCTCGAACCATTCCAGAATCTAGTGATTGGTGAAAGATCATTACTAATGCCCCCACAATCTCTTGGGACACCTCTTTCAGAACCCTGGGGTGTACACCATCTAGTCCAGGTGATTTATCTACCTTCAGACCCTTCAGTTTCCCAAGAACTTTCTCTCTCGTAATGGCAACCTCACACATTTCTGCCCCCTGACACTCTCGAACTTCCTGCGTACCGCTGGTGTCTTCCACAGTGAAGGCTGATGCAGAACACTTATTCAGTTCATCTGCCATTTCATTGTCCCCCATCACTACCTCTACAGCATCGTTTTCCAGCGGTCCGATATCCACTCTTGCCTCTTGTTTACACTTTATATATCTGAAGGAACTTTTAGTATCCAAAAGCCCTTGAAAGTGAGTCGTTAAGTTGTGGGGACAGTGCATGCCAATGCACTAGACTTCAAAGCCTGACTTGGAAGATGCCCTTGAACATCAATTCAAAGTCTGAAAGTCAAGTTTATTGTCATCTGCACAAGTCCATGTCTGCATAGGTGCAGTGAAAAACGTATTGCAGGAACAGAACATCAAATAAGAAGCATTCGCAAGAGAAGCAACAATCCGTATACAATTTTTACAATAATCAGATTCAGGTCTGTTATCACCCACACAGAGGTATGTTGTGAAATGTGTTGTTTTGTAGCAGCGGTTAGAATAATTACACATAATTATGCAATTAGAACAAAAATAACAAAGTGCATTTCCATGCAAAGTAGTCGTAGTGTTGCTAAATTTGTGTACGTGACAATAAATTCAACTTGAATTTTCAAAAAAAAAAATTCCACTTCCTGCTGGAGGAACTCAGCAGACAGCTTCTGTGGAGACACATTTCAGGCTGGAACCTTCAAGACGGTAGAGGAATGGGGAAGGGGACCGAATACGAGAGGAGGTGGAAGACTACAAGCTGGCAGGTGATAGGTGAGACCAGGTGAGGTAAGAAGCTGGGGGAGATGAGTGGAAAATGTAAGGGGCTGAAGAAGAAGGAATCTGATAGAGGACCAGCAGACCATGGAAGAAAAGGAAGGAGGAGGAGACCATAAGATATAGGAGCAGAAGTAGGCCATTCGGCCCATCAAGTCTGCTCCGCCATTCAATCATGGGCTGATTCAGTTCTTCCAGTCATCCCCACTCCCCTGCCTTCTCCCCGTACCCTTTGATGCCCTGGCTAATCAAGAACCGATCTATCTCTGCCTTAAATGCACCCAATGACTTGGCCTCCACAGCCACTCTTGGCAACAAATTCCACAGATTTACCACCCTCTGACCAAGAAGTAATTTCTCCGCATCTCAGTTCTAAAAGAACGTCCTTTAATCCTGAGGTCGTGCCCTCTCGTCCTAGAATCCCTTTTCCTAGAAGAGTTAACCATCTTCCTCCCCACCTCACCTGGTCTCACCTATCACCTGCCAGCTTGTACTCTTTCCCCTCCTCGCACTTTATTCTGGCATCTTCCCCCTCCCTTTCCAGTCCTGATGAAGGGTCTCAGCTTGAAACTTCGACCGTTTGTTCATTTCCATAGATGCTGCCTGACCTGCTGAGTTCCTCCAGCACTTTGTGTGTTTTACTCTGGATTTGGCCGGGGGGGAGATACGTCTCTGCCTTGCGACAAACTAAGAGGCAACCGAGGGGCGTTAACATTTCTTCTCCCAGGGGAGAGTGAACCTAGAAATCTTCAGCTACGGAGAAGATGAAGGTCAGATCATTAGACATATTTAAGGTGGAGATAGATTGATAAATATTCAAGGATTTGAATGTTAAAATTGAGTTTATTATAATCAGATGAGCAGCATTCACAAGAAAAACAGAGTAAGTGTAAGTTAAATAATTTTACAAGAAAGAATACAATTAGAGAGCAAAAGAAGAGTCTATTTCAGTGCAAAGCAAAATGATCAAAGTTGATATTGTGTTGCTAAGCTGTAGTGATAAGGGTTTTGCAGGCCAAAGATCAAGGTTCAAAGTAAATTATTAAAGTACATATATGTAATGGCATACTACCCTGAAATTCATTTTCCTGCGGGCATTCACAAAATCGAAACAAACAATTGCTGCAACCTGTGACCGCCCCCCCCCCACAGAGCTGTTGTACTTGTGTGACACGCCCACAGCTCCAATGATTGTCCCAAGGAGTTAAGTTCCCTATTCTAATCCTTTATTAGCAATTAGCAAACATACAATTAAGCATTTATTGAGCGTTACCTCAGCGGTCAGCCAAGACATGACCTCTGCCGGTCCCAAGCTCGGAAGTAGGTACAGAGGAGCTGTCAGGGGTAAGTTTTTTACACAGAGTGGTGAGTGCGTGGAATGGGCTGCCGGTGATGGTGGTGGAGGCAGATACGATAGGGTCTTTTAAGAGATTCCTGGACAGGTACATGGAGCTTAGAAAAATAGAGGGCTATGGGTAACCGGAGGTAATTTCTAAAGTAAGTACATGTTTGGCACAGCATTGTGGGCCAAAGGGCCTGTATTGTGCTGTAAGTTTTCGGTGTTTCTAAACTAAAAACTGCCACAAAATGATACGTAACTTATTCCCTTCGCTGTTCCCACACCACTGTTCATGTGACTAGTTACCATAATGAACAAAACCCAGGATCCATGGCTCCTGCACACGGCAATACAAAGAAATACAACAGAATCAATGAAAAACTGCACACACAGTCAGACAAACAACCAACATGCAAAGAGCAACAAATTGTGCGAATACAAAAAAGAAAATAATAGTATTAAGTTTTGAGAACATCAGTCCTTGAGCCCTTGAAAGTGAAGTCTGCTGGTTGTGGATTCATTTTGGTTGGGGTCCATTTCATGAACAAAATGGTTGAAGGGAAGTGGCTGTCCTTGAGCCTGGTGGTGTGGACTTCAGGCTTCTGCACCTCCTTCCCTTCTATAGGTCCTGCAGTCACTGGGGAGCGGGGACAAGAGGGGAATTGAGGCAGAGCGTAGATCAGCCATGATCAAAGTAATCGCTGGGGCAGGCTTGGTGGGCTTCATCGTGTCAGTAGCTTCCTCTCGGTTTTCACTACTGTCAGACGGGCAAGTCCCAGGTGGAGACTCAGGAATACCGTCACACTCAGGTGTAGAAGGATTCTTCATTGCTGTTTCCTTAACAGTTTTGTTTTGCCAGTCAGGGTTGTTAGCCCTGAGCTGAACCCCCGAACCTGGAGGACCGGTGGACCACTCTTAGTCTGGCCTCTACCCTTTGACCTGTTTGGCATGGGTGACCCTATCAAGAGCCAAAGCATAAAGCCCTGACTCCAGCCACCATCGCTCTCCGGGTCACTGAGGCACACAAGCCTCCAAACCCTACAGCAAGATTACAATCCTCTTGGAGGAATCTTGAAAGAGAACTACCTCAAACTGGAAGCTACAGTTTATGCCCACTAGGTGTCACTGTTGCTCCACTGTGATTTAGAGTGGCCACTCGCAAGAAAAGCAGCACACGCAAAATGCTGGGGGAGCTCAGTGGGTCAGGCAGCATCTACAGAGAGAAATAAACAGTCGACAAATTGAACCGAGACCCCGAGTTCCTCCAGTGTTTTGTGTGCTTTTCTCAAGATTTCTTGCGTTGCAGAATCTCTTGTGTCTGCTGAAGATAAACTCGGTTATAAAATCTATTTCTGTTAAACTTTTGAGTTCTATATTTGCGCACTCCATTACATGTCAGATGAAAATAATTGTGGGGTTTTAGTTACACTGGGAGATTAGAATCAGGATTAGGTTCCCTATCTCTGACATTTTGGGCAGTTGGCAGCTTATCTATGACTATAACCATAACCATATAACAATTACAGCACGGAAACAGGCCATTTCAGCCCTTCTAGTCCATGCCAAACTCTTACCCTATCCTAGTCCCACCAACCTGCACTCAGCCCATAACCCTCCATTCCTTTCCTGTCCATATATCTGTCCAATTTAACTTTAAACGACAACATCCAACCTGCCTCAACCACTTCTGCTGGAAGCTCGTTCCACACAGCTACCACTCTCTGAGTAAAGAAGTTCCCCTTCATGTTACCCCTAAACTTTTGCCCTTTAACTCTCAACTCATGTCCTCTTGTTTGAATCTCCCCCACTCTCAGTGGAAAAAGCCTATCCATATCAACTCTATCAATCCCCCTCATAATTTTAAATACCTCTATCAAGTCCCCCCTCAACCTTCTACGTTCCAAAGAATAAAGACCTAACTTGTTCAACCTTTCTCTGTAACTTAGCAGATGAAACCCAGGTAACATTTTAGTAAATCTTCTCCGTACTCTATTTTGTTGACATCTTTCCAATAATTTGGTGACCAAAACTACGCAATACTCCAAATTTGGCCTCAGCAATGCCTTGTACAATTTCAACATTACATCCCAACTCCTATACTCAATGCTCTGATTTATAAATGCCAGCATACCAAAAGCTTTCTTCACCACCCTATCCACATGAGATTCCACCTTCAGGGAACTATGCACCATTATTCCTAGATTCCTCTGTTCTGATGTATTCCTCAATGCCCTACCATTTACCATGTATGTCCTGTTTTGATTAGTCCGACCAAAATGTCGCACCTCACATTTATCAGCATTAGGAGAAGGAAAACTCTGATCTCAGGCCACTGCTGCCTGACGGCTATACCCACTCATGGAGAAGGCTTTGGGAGTAAACTCCGAGGGAAAAATTCGGAGCTGGAGTCCTACGGCAGCCCTATGTTGAGTTCAACACTGACCAGCAACTCCTGCGACGGCGCTGTATCGGTCTCTGCCATTGCGGCGTGGAGAGGGGAGCTGGCTGCACGGACGACAGCTCGCTCCCCCTGTTGTACTGACCTGGCTTGCGTATCGTCTTGGTAGTACACAACCCCCGCGAACAGAAGGCCACGGATCGCTGACATGTGATGTGAAATGTCTTACTTTCAGGCAGCAGTGCAGTGCAAAGGCATAAAATTTGCTGCAAAATACAATAAATGGTGCAAAAAAACAGGAATATCGAAGCAATCTTCAGGGGCTCTTAAATCTGATGGCAGAAGGGAAGATGCTGTTTCTGAATTGTTGGGCATGGGTCCATAAGACAAAGGAGCAGAAATCGGCCATTCGGCCCATTGAGTCTGCTCCACTATTTTATCAAGAGCTGATCCATTCTCCCATTTAGTCCCATTCCCCTGCCTTCTCACCATAACCTTTGATGCCCTGGCTACTCAGATACCTATCAATCTCTGCCTTAAATACACCCAATGACTTGGCCTCCGCTGCCGCCCATGGCAACAAATTCCATAGATTCACCAGGTACAGGTCTTCAGGCTCCTGTACCTCCTCCCTGACGGTAGTAATGAGAAGAGGGCATGTCCGAGATGGTGAGGTCCTTGATGATGGATGCTGCCTTCTTGAGACACCATTTCGTGAAGATATACTTGATGGAGGATTGTGCCCCTGATGGCGCTGGCTGAGTCCACATCACTCTTGTGGTCCTCTGCCCGGAGCCTCTGTGCCAGGCCATTGAGAATCCTCTGCACTGTACAGCTGTAGAAATTTGTCAGACTCTTTGCTGACGGACCAAGTCTCCTCAGCTGTGACGAGATCACCAGGCAAGCGAACCCAAGCGCAGAACGAACTCGAGACTCGAAGTCAGAAAGTAACAACGATGGTTTACTCATGGAACAGCAAAGCTGAAAGGACATTTATTATCAAAGTATGTGTACATTATACAATATTGAAACTCATCTCCTTATGGGCAGCCGCAGGACAAAGCATTTGGAACAAAGGTGAGTCCTCAGACATGAAGCCAGAAGCGGCTGGCGCAAGCTACACAGCCTCAGCTTCAGTTCATCACATTGCGGAGCCCGCAGACAGAGGGTTAACAAATGACTCACAGCGCGCTTACTGGAGAATGCTGGGTACGTAGAACGTTCATTCGCTTGGAACCCAAATCGAGGACTCAGCCAGTTGTGATGAACTTACATGGTGTGCCTTTCACACGGGAACCCCGTGTGCATCAAAATCAAAACTCAATAAGCTAAAGGCAGGATGCACAAGGAAACGACATTCAAAACAAAACAAGTGGCACGAAATACACAGGGAAAACTCCAGGACTAAACCCGTCACTTAACAAGTTCTAGCTAGAACAGATCAATGATGTTCAGGTGCATTGGAGTAGCTAGGCCTAATGCTCTCCGGCGCCCCACGCTGATCCGGAGGGTTCATGGCACAAACCCCTAACAAAGTAGAGCCACTGACATGTCTCCTTTGAGGTTGTGTAGTCTAGGACTTTATATCCTAGAATGTAGGAAACTGAGAGATGACTTGAGAGAGATAGGTGACATCATGAAGGGCAGAGAATAGGTAAAGACACATTGTCTTTTTCCCAGGGAGACAGTACCAAAAGCAACAAAGCAAAGGTTTCAGATCAGAAGTGAGGGATTTAATTGGATCATTGGAGGCAGCTTTCTCACCCAAAGAGTGGAGTGTATTTGGAATGAGGTAGCATTGAGACGGGAGGATGGATAGGACCCAAGTGTTGGAGTCGAGACACAATACGAGACTGGGATGAGGACAGGGTTCTAAACTAGACACTAGACAAGAATCCAAAGAAGACCTGAGAACTGAGCACCGAACCTCAGTTCAGCTGCTCTTTAAATATTAAAATCCTGGTGCCAAAACATGGCCGCCAATTAGCAGGTCAGGCCTGAATCTTCAAAGGGGCAGTGCCAGCTATCTATATTCCGGAAGAGTCAGAGAGTCTAAACCTTGGAAGTTGACATGGTGGGGTCGTATCGTAACAATTATAGTGTACTACAATACAGAAACAGACCCTTCAGTCCATCTAGTCCTTGCTGACCTGGTCTGCCACGTCCCACCTACCTGCACTAGGACCATAGCACTCCATACCCCTCCATCCACCTACCTATCCAAACTTCTCTTAAACGTTACACTTGGACCCACATCCAGCACTTCTGCTGGCAGCTCAGTCTGCCCACAGCAATCCTCACTGACTTGATTTGACACAAATGACACAGTTCACTCTATAGTTCAACATACTCATGACAAATAAAGCTAGTTTTTAGTCTTTAACTTTATAAAATGCAAATGGGACTGAACAACAATCCAATAACAAAGTGGGTTCTGTAATTACCATAAAACATAGGAGTAGAATTAGTCTGTATAACATCCTGTATAAATGTTCTTTTGCCCGTTGTGCCTCTGGCATTTAGGGCTGCAATGAAGATCCTCCATCTCTGACAGTGTTCAGGGCTTCCTTCATCATGTCAGTAGCTTCCTCTCGGTTTTCACTACTGTCAGTCATACAAGTCCCGGGTGGAGACTCAGGAATACCGTCACACTCAGATGTAGAAGGATTCTTCATTGCTGTTTCCGTAACGATTTTGTTTGACCAGTCAGGGTTGTTAGCCCTGAGCTGAAACCCTGAACCTGGAGGACTGGTGGACCGCTGTTAGTCTGGCCTCTACTCTTTGACCTGTTTGGCATGGGTGACCCTACCAAGAGCCAAAGCATAAAGCCCTGACTCCAGACAACATAGCTCTCTGGATCATTGAGGCACACAAGCCTCCAAACCCTACGACAAGGTCATGGTCCTCTTGAAGGGAATAAAGGTAGGTTCCTTACAATTTGCAGTTGACTGATCCCAGCACCCACAACCCAGGATCACTGCTGCCATCAGGTAGAAAGTGTGGGAGCCTCAGGACTCGCACCACCAGGTTCAAGAACAGTTACTACCCCTCAACCATCAGGCTATCGTTAAAATGTTCCCACAACCTATTGCCTCACTTTCAAGGACTTTTCATCTCATGTTCTTGATATTTATTGTTTATTTGTTTATATTTGCATTTGCAGAGTTTGTTGTCTCCTGCACTTTGGTTGAATGCTATAGTTGGATGATCATTCTTTGATTCTGTTATAGTTAATATTCTATAGATTTATTGAGTTTGCCCACAAGAAATGAATCTCAGGGTTGAACAGGGTGACATATGTATACTTTGATAATAAAATTTTCTTTGAACTTGGACTGATCCAAGAAATGTTGTGCATTTCCCCAGCTATAGTGATATTCTCTCAATTGTTCTATCTGTAGTGATACTCTCTCGATTGTTCTACCCAGCTCAGCCACAGTGGAATTTCAGGAAGTGTGTCTGTAATTTGAGAGTTCTCCATTGTCCTTTCTCCTGTTGCTGCCAGTGTGGAAAAACAATGGCTACCTTGGGAAATGTAACTGGAAGCAACTCTCCAGTGGCTGGTGGATTATTAACATCGATGCTTCTTGGCAGTTCTCACTCAAGACAGATTTTGAGAGGATTGACTGGGTTTAGACATTAAGTTTATCTTTAATTTTTTTAAAAAATTGTTCAACTCTTGGATTCTTAATTCACTGTCAATAGGTTCAATTACATAGAACGCAGAACTCCACAGCACAGTACAGGCCTTTTGGCCCACAATGTTATGCTGACCCTTTAACCTATTCCAAGATCAATCAAACCCTTCCCTCCCACATAGCCTTCCATTTTTCTATCATGTATGTATCTATCTAAGAGACACAAATGTCCCAAATGTATATGCTTGTACCGCCACTCACGATGTTATGTGACCATGTTGTGATAGATATTTGCTGTCTGAGATTTGCTAAGCTTGCTTTCTTAATAGCATTTGTCACTTGTAAGATCAAAAAGAGCTGCAAGTAAGCCTCTAGCTAACATTTTGTTTAGTTCCTAGAGCGAGGCTTTAGTTCTTAAAATGAAAATGGAAAGCAGTAATCAGCTTGAAACTAAAAAGGTACCCTCTATATAACAGCTTTGCAGAAGTTCTGTCTATGATACAGTACATTCTAGCACTGCACCTGCTTTATTATGGCTCAAGGTGCAGTACAAGACAATGGGTTGTTTAATTTGGGTTTTCAAACAGATAAGCTGACTCTTAAGTTGCGTAGTTCAAGGAAGGTTGCAGACCAGATAGGTAATATTATTTAGCATATTCTTAACTGATGTATTTATAGATTGCGGTTTTATGTCCTTAAGGAAGTTAGCTTCACAGCATTTACGGCATTAATTGTGACCTGCAAGTATTAATGATGGCCAGTGAGGATCTATGTCTGTAGAAAATGCTTTTGGACCATCTGTGGATACCTGAGGAACTATAATATGCTTGTGATATGACCAATTTGAGAGAAAAAAGGTATCAATGTAGAGAGCAGTTTAGACTTATTAGGACTGGGATAAGGAACAACAAGAAGGAACATGACAGGAAGACAGGGTGAACTAAA